>NC_134689.1:259391439-259692689 GCF_050947455.1 Rhinoderma darwinii | reverse complement strand
TGGATTTTATCACCGATTTGCCTCCATCCCAAGGCAAGTCGGTGGTGTGGGTGGTGGTAGACCGCTTCAGTAAGATGTGCCACTTTGTGCCCCTCAAGAAACTACCCAACGCCAAGACGTTGGCTACCTTGTTTGTCAAACACATCCTGCGTCTCCATGGGGTCCCTGTCAATATTGTTTCGGACAGAGGGGTACAATTTGTTTCATTGTTTTGGAGAGCCTTCTGTATGAAGTTGGGGATTGATCTGTCCTTCTCCTCTGCCTTCCATCCTGAAACCAATGGTCAAACGGAGAGGACTAATCAATCTCTAGAACAATACTTAAGGTGTTTTGTCTCTGACTGTCAATATGATTGGGTCTCATTCATTCCCCTCGCCGAATTTTCCCTTAATAACCGGGTCAGTAACTCATCAGGGGTCTCTCCCTTTTTCTGTAATTTTGGGTTTAATCCACGGTTCTCCTCCGTTTCACCTGGTAGTTCCAACAATCCCGAGGTAGAGGTCGTTCATCGGGAACTGTGCACAGTCTGGGCCCAGGTTCAGAAGAACCTAGAGGCGTCCCAGAGCGTACAAAAAACTCAGGCTGATAGAAAACGTTCTGCTAACCCCCTGTTTATGGTCGGGGATCTGGTGTGGTTGTCGTCTAGGAACTTGCGTCTCAAGGTTCCGTCCAAGAAGTTTGCTCCCCGGTTTATTGGGCCGTATAAGGTCATTGAGGTCCTCAATCCTGTCTCCTTCCGGCTGGAGTTACCCCCGTCTTTTCGTATACACGACGTGTTTCATGCCTCCCTCCTTAAACGCTGCTCCTCGTCCTTGGCTCCCTCGAGGAGACCTCCTGTTCCTGTCCTCACCCCTGAGGGGGTGGAATTCGAGGTGGCCAGGATTGTGGACAGCAAGATGGTCCAAGGCTCCCTCCAGTACCTGGTCCATTGGAGAGGTTACGGGCCCGAGGAGAGGACTTGGGTACCCGCCCGGGATGTTCACGCTGGGGTACTGGTCAGGAGGTTCCACCTGCGTTTCCCCAGTAAGCCAGGTCCACTTAGAAAGGGTCCGGTGGCCCCTCATAAAAGGGGGGGGTACTGTAAAGGATCTGCCAGGCACAGCTTCGGGATTAACTCCCTTCATTAATCAGTCAGCACCTGAATCTACATCCCTGAGACGGACTCCAGCTTCAACCACTCAGGCTGGCAGGCTTAGGAGTGGGAGAGCCTATCGCAGCCTGGCCAGACTCAGCTAGCTCCCGCCCTCTGTCTATTTATACCTGCATTTCCTGTTCCTCCTTGCTTGTTATTCTTTTTCGTGTGGTTTCCTGGCCCAGCTACAGCTCCTTCTATTTTGTTCCTGCTCCATACAGACCCTGGCTTACTGACTACTCTTCTGCTCTTCGTTTGGTACCTCGCACACTCCTGGCTTGACTCGGCTCGTTCACCACTCTGGTTGCTCACGGTGTTGCCGTGGGCAACTGCCCCTTTCCCTTGCTTGTATTCCCTTGTATGTTTGTCGTGTTTGTCGTGCACTTACTGAGTGCAGGGACCGCCGCCCAGTTGTACTCCGTCGCTTAGGGCGGGTCGTTGCAAGTAGGCAGGGACAGAGTGGTGGGTAGATTAGGGCTCACTTGTCCGTTTCCCTACCCCCCGGTCATTACATAAATAGCAGGAATAGCAGAGCCAGGAAACCAGACAATCACAGGCAAGGAACATGCTGCAAGTGAGGGTATAAATAGACCAAGGGCGGGAGCTAGAACCATCAGGCCAGGCTGTGATAGGTTCACCCTCTCCTCAGCCTGCAAGCCTGAGTGGTAACAGATCGCATCACTCTAGCAGACATTGGAGCTGATGAGGGCTGATTAACCCCGGGTGTCAACACAGAACCTGTGTCTGGCAAACCCTTTACAGTACCCCCCTTTTATGAGGGGCCACTGGACCCTTCCTAGGTGGGCCTGGCTTGTTGAGGAACCAAAGATGGAACTTCCTGATCTATATACCGGCGTGAACATCCTGGGCGGGTACCAGAATCCTTTCCTCAGGCCCGTATCCTCTCCAATGGACCAGGTACTGGAGGGAGCCTTGGACCATCCTGCTGTCCACAATCTTGGCTACCTCGAATTCTACCCCATCCGGAGTGAGAACAGGGAACGGAGGTTTCCTCGATGTAGCCAAGGACGGGGAGCAGCTTTTCAAGAGGTAGGCATGGAACACGTCGTTTATCTGAAAAGACGGGGGTAACTCCAGCCGGAAGGAGACAGGGTTGAGGACCTCAATGATTTTGTACGGCCCTATATACCAGGGAGCAAATTTCTTGGACGGAACTTTAAGGCACAAATTTTTAGAAGATAGCCACACCAGATCCCCGACCACAAACAAGGGGGTTAGTTGAACATCTTTTATATGCCTGAGTCTTTTGGATGCTCTGGGATGCCTCAAGGTTCTTCTGAACCTGGGCCCAGACTGTGCACAGTTCCCGATGAATGACATCTACCTCGAGATTGTTGGAACCACCAGGTGAAACGGAGGAGAACCGTGGATTAAACCCAAAATTATAGAAGAAGGGGGAGGCACCTGACGAGTTACTGACCCGATTATTAAGGGAAAATTCGGCGAGGGGAATGAAAGAGACCAAATCATTTTGACAGTCTGAGATAAAACACCTTAAGTATTGTTCCAGAGACTGATTAGTCCTCTCAGTTTGGCCATTAGTTTCAGGATGGAAGGCCGAGGAAAAGGACAGATCAATCTCCAGCTTCTTACAGAAAGCTCTCCAAAACAATGAAAAAATTGTACCCCTCTGTCAGAAATAATATTGACCGGAACCCCATGGAGACGCAGGATGTGTTTGACAAACAAGGTAGCTAACGTCTTGCCATTGGGTAGTTTCTTGAGGGGTACAAAGTAGCACATCTTACTGAAGCAGTCTACTACAACCCACACCACCGACTTTCCTTGGGATGGACGTAGAACGGTGATAAAATCAAGCAACCCAGGCCACCAATAGGTTCTAGAAATGAGGTGCTTGGTACCCAGGATGCCTGGATGGCCAGATAGTGCGGAATCATGATTCTCCCTGAGCAATCTTAGCCGGAATTGCAGGGTAACAAACATCTTGTTCTCAGGAAGTTTCTCGGGAGCAGAACCTTGATCAGCCGCAATTTCAAAGACTAATTCTGAATCCACAGAGGATATGATTATACCTGGGGCAAAATACAAGCGGGGTCCTCCTCAGGAGGAGGGCTGGCCATGAAGCTACGCGACAGAGCATCAGCTTTAATATTTTTTGACCCAGCCCTATAGGTAACCACAAAGTTGAATCTCGTAAAAAACAACGCCCATCGAGCTCGTCTCAGGTTTAGCCTCCGGGCAGATTCTAGGAAAGCCAGATTCTTCTGGTCAGTAAGGACCGTTACCTGGTGCCTAGCCCCCTCCAGGAAGTGGCGCCACTCTTCAAATGCCCATTTAATGGCTAGGAGTTCTTGGTTGCCAACGTCATAGTTTCTCTCCGTGGAGGAGAACTTCCTGGAGAAGTAGGCACAGGGACGGAGATGGGTGAGAGACCTAGTACCCTGGGACAAGACATCACCCACTCCCACCTCGGAGGCGTCAACCTCCACGATGAATGGCTCCATTTGGTTAGGCTGAATCAGCACTGGGGCAGAGACAAAGCACCTCTTAAGGATCTCAAAAGCCTGGACCGCCTCCGGAGGCCAGTGGAGGAGATCAGCACCTTTACGAGTGAGGTCCGTAAGAGGCTTAGCGATGACCGAGAAGTTAGCAATAAAACTCCTGTAATAATTAGCAAACCCCAGGAAACACTGTAAGGCCTTCAGGGAGGCAGGCCGGACCCATTCTGCCACAGCCTGAACCTTGGCAGGGTCCATACGGAATTCGTTAGGAGTGAGGATTTGACCCAAAAATGGTATCTCCTGCACGCCAAACACACATTTTTCGGTTTTTGCAAAGAGTTTGTTTTTCCGAAGGGCCTGGAGCACCTTCCTGACATGCTCAATGTGGGAGGACCAGTCCTTGGAAAACACAAGTATATCATCAAGGTACACTACAAGAAATACCCCCAGATAGTCTCTTAAAATCTCATTTATGAAATTCTGGAAGACCGCGGGAGCATTACACAACCCAAAGGATATATTCTCTCATGGCTTCACGTTCAGGACAAGTGAGATTAAATATCCTACCTTTAGGGAGCTTAGCTCCTGGTACCAAATCGATTGCGCAATCGTACTCTCTATGAGGAGGTAACTCTTCGGAGGCCCTTTTAGAAAAGACATCAGCGAAGTTCTGAATAAACTCAGTTAGAGTGATCACCTCCTCAACGAGAGAAACCAAATTAATAGAAAAACATGACGTCATGCATTCATTACCCCATTTAATAAGATCACCAGTATTCCAGTTAAAAGTGGGATTATGCGTCTGCAACCAAGGGAGGCCTAAAATCAAATCGGACGATAACCCCTACATCACTAACACAGAACACTGCTCCAAATGAATGGAGCCAACAATGAGTTCAAAAACAGGGGTATGCTTCATAAAATAACCATTAGCAAGCGGTGTGGAGTCTATACCCACTACCGGGACAGGTTTAGGCAAATCAATTAGTGGTATAGCTAGAGACATAGCAAATTCCACAGACATAATATTAGCAGCAGACGCTGAATCCACAAAGGCACTGCCGATGGCAGACCTACCATCAAAAGAGTTAAACCAAAAAAGAATACCTATTTATTTAAAGGTCATGTAGTCAATGTTTATAATTACGCATATGGAAACCCATACATAGCATAAACACCAAAAAATTATCCCTAAATGCTGCAATAAGACCAAATCAATCATATTGTAGAAAATTACAAAAAGACTTTATTAAAGACAGACAACACAGTTTGGTCAAGACTCTTTAAAAATTAACACCCATAAAAACAATGTACAATCAGTGCAGAAGATACACAGTGTTAAATATAAGGCAGGGAAAACAATGGTGATACTATGCATACCATATCAATATATATGAAATATGTACCATGAGTATTACTATACTTATACCAACATTACATAACCTTTACCTTCAATAGAACCACAAAGACATGTATGGTAATGATCAAAAGAAAACCATGAAAACCTCAAGACACGCATACCCAGACCCACCATGAGCCATTCCACTGCCACAACACTGTCAGAACACCCCAACGCGCGTTTCGCACCTGGCTTCGTCAGGGGGTGCTGAATGAGTGTGACAGGAGGATTTAAAAAGGCAGTACCCAGCTGAAAGTGTACCTCACTTACTTGTCCAGAGGATGTTTACTGGCGCAAACACGAGGAGAGGCGGCACCTCGATAACGCAGTTCACGGCGTCCGGAAGTGAGCAGTGCGCAGCCGCACAGAGCTCAAGTCCATGTTGCGCCGTGAACTACGTCATGAACGGCCCCTCAGCACACGCACAACAACCAGGGTCCACCGCATCCATCTTGGACAAGGGCAAAGTAGTCACTACCATCAAAAGAAACCTGAAAGGGAAGCAAGATTTTATTAGGCTTCATGTTTACAGGAAATATCTGTGCACCCAAGCGACCTCCCCGATGGTCACTTAGGCGAGGAAGTTTTCCGGCTGCTTATTCTTGCGCCTGGGACAGGAGTTCAATTGATGCTTGTCATCCCCATAGTAGAAGCAGAGACCATTCTTCCTGCGGAAATCTCTATGTTGTTGGGGAGACACGGAGGCCCCGAGTTGCATCTGTTCATCCGAGTTCTCCGTGGAAGAACGAAGCAACGGAACCTCTAGAGCCATCAAAGGGGAGCCAAAGGTGAAGGCACCAGAACGTTCACATCGTCGTTCCCTGAGACGTCGGTCAAGACGTACCGCTAAAGCCATAGCCTGATCTAGAGAGTTTGAGGTGGGATAGCTAACTAACAGTTCTTTCAGGGCATTCGACAGACCCAATCTAAACTGGCACCTCAAGGCAGGGTCATTCCACCGAGAAGCTACACACCACTTCCTAAAGTCAGAACAGTACTCCTCAATGGGTCTCTTACCCTGACGTAAGGTAACCAGCTGACTCTCGGCCAAGGCAGTCTTGTCAGTCTCGTCATAGATGTGCTCGAGAGAAGAAAAAAAAAGGTCAGCAGAAGAAAGTTCAGGGGCGTCAGGGGCCAAGGTGCAGGCCCATTCCTGGGTGTCGTCCTGGAGCCGGGACCTAATTATACCCACTCGCTGGCTCTCAGAACCTGAGGAGTGGGGTCTTAATCGGAAATAGAGTCTACAACTCTCCCGAAAAGAGAAAAAAGTCCTCCGGTCCCCTGAGAACTGGTCAGGCAACTTGAGGTGGGGTTCAAGAGGTGAGGTAAAGGGCACTACCTGGGTAGCATCACGCTGGTTGAACCTCTGAGCCAGGTCTTGGACCTGTAGGGAGAGACCCTGCATTTGCTGAGCCAGGGCCTCAAGGGGGTCCATAGTAGATTAAGGTACCAGGGTAAGAAAAGGTATGGGGCCTGTGATTATGTAATGAATCGGGGTAGGGAGACGGACAGGTGAGCCCTAATCTACCCGCAACTCAGTCCCTGCCTACTTGCACGGCCCGTCCTAAGTGACAGCGTACAACTGGGCAACGGTCCCTACGCTCAGTAAGTGCAAGACAGACAACACAAGACAAGAGCACACAGAAGCAAAGGGGGAAGTAGGGGCAGTTGCCCACGGAAACACTGTGAGCAACAGGCAGTGGTGAACGAGCCGAATCAAACCAGGGGAGTACGTAGTAGCAAAATCAGAGCAGGAGAATAGTCAGGCAAGTCAGGGTCAATAAGTAACAGCGGTCAATCAGGTAAATAGCAGGAATAGCAGAGCCAGGAAACCAGACAATCACAGGCAAGGAACATGCTGCAAGTGTGGGTATAAATAGACCAAGGGCGGGAGCTAGAGCCGTCAGGCCAGGCTGTGATAGGCTCTCCCTCTCCTCAGCCTGCAAGCCTGGGTGGTAACAGATCGCGTCACTCTAGCAGACCTTGGTGCTGATGAGGGCTGATTAACCCCGGGCGTAGACACAGAACCTGTGTCTGGCAAACCCTTTACATACTTACATTATTGTTCATATATGGCCAGTCATGTAAGGAGATCCCCGACGTATAAATTTAACCCGTGTATAGTGGCATCTGTCACCCATAGGCTCTCATGTTAGAAAAACAGTTACCGGGCAGTATACATTTATTGTGGGATCCCTCAGGATGGAACGGCGTAGTCTACTATGCTATTCCATCATTTAAAATAATAAAAGGTATACTGACGTATACCAGTCAGACTGAGACCAAAAGGGCACACTTTTATTCTCCGTCAGGCTAATGGAGCCCTATAAACACGTTTATCGTGTATGCCGGGAGCTTTCCGGACGTACACGATAAACATAGGGAACTACAGCCATTTATAAAGGAAAAGAACCCTTTGGTTATGTTTTTTTATTTAGCTAAACTTCATTCATTTCTACCAGCTATATTATCAATCATTCGAACCTCAGGATGACAACATGTTACATGTTATCTCAAAACCAAGAGTTCCAAACGTGAGAGAAGTCTGGACTTCTCTCTAATCCACAGATGTGTCTTGCCTGAGCATTGTTGTTGTCTACCCGTATTCGTATTGCAAACGGTCCCTTAGTTGTATCTTGCACCCAGTGTTCCCGTATCCTGCTTCCTGTATCCTTTTGTTGTGTTGTCTTCTGTACCTAAGTCTTTATTTGGAGTCGTGTGTATCATCTGCCACTCCTGCTGTCATCTGACACACTTGCTGTCATCTGCCACGCCTGGTGTCACCTGGCATGTCTGTTGTCATCTGCCATGCCTGCTGTTATATACCATGTGACGATCGCTGCTCTCAAGTCACGTCACAGGGGTGAATTACACTATTGAGTTTATTAATTTACCACATAAATTCA
The DNA here is from genome assembly GCF_050947455.1 of Rhinoderma darwinii. Classification (NCBI taxonomy): domain Eukaryota; kingdom Metazoa; phylum Chordata; class Amphibia; order Anura; family Rhinodermatidae; genus Rhinoderma; species Rhinoderma darwinii. The sequence continues at coordinate 259,684,769 of NC_134689.1, read as the reverse complement.
CGCCCAACTACTCTGGATGACAGGATTATGCTAAATTACTCACATATGTTTCCAACACCCCAATAATTTATACCACAGTATGCTATCACCACCTATACTTATCTAGGCAATAGGGGCCTAAGTCTCTATATTCCCTTAAAACCAGTTAGTCACCATAACAGAGGTTATCTAAATGGAACATAAAATACAGGTAACGTTCTTCACCCTCGAAAGACTAAGTTCTGTAAGACTACAAGGAAGAGACTTATTAATATTTTAAATTTAATACACAATAGTGCAGTACAATACAAAAAATAGTTGTCAGATTAAAAGATGAAAAAATATACATACAGTTACAATGCATTCAGTTTATCAAAATGAAAGGGGTAAACGAAACAGAACAAAACCCTACTGATGTACAGCAGTGATATTCTGGCTGTGGGGACAACTGAAAATATGGGCAGTCACTCCATCCGAGATATGGGTCCCCAACGACTGACACTGACCCTCTCTTTTCCTGGCATGTTAAACCCAATTTTTCCCACCAGTCCACTGGCTGGTAATGTCACTGAGAGGAGGCTGTTCATATGATAATGAAGAGTACTCCTCCCATTACACAGGTATATTTTTATTGAGAAATACAAAAATGGTCATGTGTTCTTGCAGGAATCTCCTAGAAATAGAATATTACCTGCATTCACATGTGAATATATTTACCAACCAGGGCATATCAAACACCACTGTAATAGGCCCATGTTTTTAGCCAATAGCCAATTCCAGGTAGTTCCTCTGGGTGTATGGATGTGAATTTGACATATATACAAGGTGTCACGAAGGGTCTGTGGACCCACTGGGCCATACCGCTTTGGCGGTTGTCTATAGTTCTATAGGTACCTTTGGCAGCTCAGACAGCAGCAGGGCAGGCTCGGCTTGGACTAGGTAGCAGGCGGACGTCAGGCGAGGTGAAGCAGGTCAAAAGTGGATGTAGCACCGCACGACTTTGGCACAGCTCCGTGCTAGACCAGGAATGTGTGGATTGCTAGGTACAGGAACTGGAAACAAGTATAGGTACAGGGACAGGGACAGGAACAGGGAACACACTAGGAGGCCATCACATAGACAAACTATAGGGAACACAACAACGCTCAGGCATAGAACTAAGGGGCTGGACCCCTCTTATAGTCCAGGATACTCACGGGTCAAAGTTCGTCCATGAGGTCCGGCGTGTGCGCTGCCACTTTAAGAGCGGGCACGAGCATGCGCGCGCACTCTACGGGATCCGGCAGAGGTGAGTGGACGCGAGCGCTGGCGTCTCCTGAGGTGGAGGCTGGGGCCAGCTTGCCGACTCGTGGCTGCGGCTGTCAGGGGAAGGTTGGAGCTGACAGCCCGCAGCCACGGACATTACACAAGGGCTATTATCCCTGATCATAACTACTTATGTGGGTCACTCCAAATATCAATTATGTTGGGGTTTGCCTTGATGAATATTTTTTTCTTAAAAGTTTGTCACATTGCCACTTGTTTCACCAGGTCCACATGGCAGACACACAACAAGTATTAATTTGCATAACTTTTGATCCCTGGTCAGGATGTGTGGGTAATTACGTACTTCCAATCCTGGGTGAGAATGTTATCTGATGCTAGATACAGGCTCTAGTGACAAAATTCTTAATCAACACTTTTGACACCTTGGTGAGGATAGGGCCAATTAGACATTTGCCTGACAGTACACATCCTTTGATTGTCAAAGATATGCATTTAAAGGCATTGTGTTGCCAGAAAAACATGTTTGTTTTTTTTTAATTAAACATTTAGTGTGTGGGTGATTAAACATTGTTCAAATTTTTTTTATTTTTTTCACGAGTCAGGAAATATTATAAATTAATTCTAAATTTATAATACTACCCATTTTTGGTCACTAGATGGAGCTATTCCCAAAATTGCAGCAGTGCAACATTGGGTTAAAAGCCCTCGCTCTAGTGAGCTCTCAGCATCCCCCCTCCTTTATCCTGGCTAGTGCCGGGATAAACGAGGGGTTTGAACGGTGTAACCTCCTACACTGTGTGTCGCCATTTTTTGAGCTAACACACAGTGTAGTAGGTTTACATACAGTAGTAAACACACACAAACACGAACATACATTGAAATCTCTTACCTGCTCCTGCCGCCGCGGCTCCCTCCGGCCCGTCCGCTCCGTTTGCTGCCGCTGGTCCAAGTGCAGAAATCCGGAAGCCGCGACCGTAAGTAGTAATATTACTGTCCGGCCGCGACTTCCGGTCCACAGGAAAATGGCGCCGGACGGCGCCAATTTCGAATTGGACTGTGTGGGAGCGGCACATGCGCAGTTCCCACACAGACGCCGTACACGGAAGTCAATGGGACGGGAGCCGTTCGCAGTCCCTATGGGACTGTGGCTGCCGTATTCCATGTCTGTATGTGTCGTTAATCGACACAGACAGAAATGGAAAAAAAATGGCAGCCCCCATAGGGAAGAAAAAGTGTAAAAATAAGAAAAAGTAAAACACAAACACACAAATGAATATAAACGTTTTTAATAAAACACTAACATCTTTAACATATAAAAAAATAATTTGTGATGACACTGTTCCTTTAAAGAGGCTTTGTCACCAGATTATCAAATCCCTATCTCCTATTGAATGTGATGGGCGCTGCAATGTATATAACAGCAAAGTTTTTTGTTTTTTTTATGAGCAATTTTATATTTATGCAAATGAGCTTTTCAATGGACAACTGGGCGTGTTTTCTCGTATTTCCAACTGGGCGTGTATTGTGTTTTTACCAACTGGGCTGACAAATCAGTATCATACACTTCTCATCGTTCCCACCCAGCTTATTTCACTAAAGACACACAGCGTGACGTCACCCACAGGTCCTTCAACCTTGTCGTCGGAAGAGAGAAGACACCACAGCTCCAGGCGTCCAAAAGGTTAATATGCTCGTCTCTAGGGAGTTTACTATGCTTACCTGACACGGTGATGCTGCTGCAAATTCAACTGTACGCCTGGAGCTGTGGTGTCTTCTCTCTTCCGACGTCAAGGTTGAAGGACCTGTGGGTGACATCACTCTGTCTGTAGTGAAAGAAGCTGGCTGGGAATGATGACGTCACCCACAGGTCCTCGAGCGCGATCCCGCTAGTTTAACTCGTTAAATGCTGCGGTCAACAGAGACCGCAGCATTTAAATCGTTAGAAAGAGGGGGGCGACCCCTTCTAACAGTTCATCGCACCCTCCGCAACGCAATCGCGGGGGGGTGATGGTTGCTACGACTGCCTGGGGGCCTAATGAAGACCCCCAGGTCTGCCATCTTTGTACACCTATTAAACCCTGCCTCCGGCAGGGCTTAATAGTTGCCTGTCAGAATCACGATATACTGCAATACATTCGTATTGTAGTATATCGTGCAAGCGATCTAACGATCGCTAGTTTAAGTCCCCTAGAGGGACTAATAAAAAAAGTTTTTTTTTTGTGTAAAAAAAAAATAAAAAAATTAAAAGTTCAAAAAACCCCCCTTTTCCCATTTTCCCCCTAGAGCATAGTAAAAAAAAAAAAAAAATAAACATAATTGGTATTGCAGTGTCCGTAAAAGTCTGAACTATTACAATAAATCATTATTTAACCCGCACGGTGAACGCCGTAAAAAAAAAATTGTAAACGCCAGAATCTCTATTTTTTGGTCACCTAATCTCCCACAAAAAAAAATGAAATAAAAAGTGATCAAACCGTCGCATTTACACCAAAATGGTATTATTAAAAACTACGGCTTATCCTGCAAAAAAATAAGCCCTCATACCACTTAAACGACGGAAAAATAAAAAAGTTTTGGCTCTCGGAATTTGGCGACACAAAATAAATTATTTTTTACACTTAGGTTTTTACTTGTAAAAGTAGTAAAATATAGAAAAAACTATATATATTTGGTATCGCCGTAGTTGTATTGACCCACAGAATAAAGTCAACATGTTGTTTTAATTGCACAGTGAAATCCGTAAAAACAGCGCGCAAAAAACCATGGAGGAATCACTGTTTTTTTTCATTTTCTACCCCACAAATATTTTTTTCCCGTTTCCTAGTACATTATATGGCAAAATAAATGGTGCTACAAAAAACTAAAACTCGTCCAGCAAAAATCAAGCCCTCATAGGACTATATAGACTGAAAAATAACGACGTTATGGCTTTTGGAAGGTGGGGAGGAAAAAACGAAAATTAAAATCTGAAAAAGGGCTGCGGCGAGAAGGGGTTAAGCATGTATTATGCATATGCCTCATTTATTAAAACTGTCTAGCAGAAAAGCTGTCCTTGTCGCCCATAGCAACTAATCCCAGTGCAGCAAAAAATAAATATGCACTGCGATTGGTTGCTATGGACAATAAGTATCGTTTTTCTATTCGACAGTTTTGATAAATGAATATGTGTTTACTTGATCCTGGATACCTGTGTCCTGTGTCTCTGGTAGCAACGCGATAGTGGCTGCCTTCCCAGGATGGAACTTTATGCTCAATTCAGATTGCTCCCTCAAACAGAGCTCTGTTTACCAGTAAAGTCAAATGGTTACAGATTGAAAAATTATTGAAAAACTGCTGCTTGTTATAAATCTTTTCTGCAATCCATTGTCTATCAACATTAATGTTAAAAAAAAAAAAAAGGATCCATTTTTGTAATGGGATCAAAAAACAAAAAAATAAAACGTGCAGTTTAAGGCTCTGTTCACACAGACTTTTTTGCAGGCAGAAAAAATCTGCCTCAGAATTCCTACAGGAATTGAAGCTAATGCAAGGGCCGCAGGCAAAAAAACACAGCGCAAAACACTCGGAAAGGAGCACCGCAGGTTTTTTCTGCCTCCTATTGATTTCAATGGGAGGTCAGAGGCGGAACCACGGCAAGAAAGCACATGCCGCTTTTTAGTACCTGTGACCGGTTAAAAAAACATTTGACCCGGTAAAAAAAAAAGCCCCAATAGGGGCGATTTCAAACGTTTTTTTGATCTGATTCCACATCAAAATCAGCACCTCTGTGCACAGGGCATAAATGTCAACTGGTAGAGTACAATGAATATGAAATTCTGTATTTTTATTGTAACACTTCATCACTACAAAAGAGGTTTAGTATAACATATTAATATTTACTAAGACTTTATGAGAAGGTTTATATTTATGCATATTGTATTTAAGCGTCTTTTTAATCTATATTCTCTACTAAAGAGATAAAAAATAATAATCTTGAAAAAAAAAAATATGAATTTTGGCGTTGTTTTAGGTCATTATCATTTCTAACATGCAAGCTACAGACTATACCAAAGGATACCAAAGAATTCAATGTTGTAATAACCTGATCATAAAGAAAAGTGTATAATGTGAAATCTGTAAATGTACTGCTAACTGACACAGACAGTAGGAGCCTATACACACAGGGCCTGGTGTAACTGTACAGGATATTGCCTCAGCAAGCTGATTGCTGTTTCGTCAGCTTTGCCTTTTCCGCTGGGATAGCTTCCATCCTCATTAACGCCAGGATATTGTTAATAGTTAGAGGAGAATTTCTCTATTAATTCGAGGCTCTTTTCTGTGTAACCGTATCTGTCAGTATTGTGCTTCATTAATAGCCGTGATTTAACCATATGAAGATATAGTAGAGATGCTCTGAAGAATAATAGTCATGAAGAACCATAAAAACTTCATCACTGGCCTATGACTTAATATTTTGCATGCTGAATCAATGTTAAGTGGAATCAGTTCTGGGGTAAAACGAATATTTGAGGCGAAATAAGCCTTAATAATTTTGCTTATCTTGTCCCAGAAGGGTATAATTAAATTGCATATTAATTTGCGTAATATTTCCTTTGTTTCATTTGTATCTTCAACACTCTGGAGAATAATTTGTATCTACTGAATCTTGTGTAGCAGTTCTGGTGTATTATACCAGCATCAGACCACCTTGTAAACCAATTCTTGTATTCTGTTTGATATATAAAGAGAATGGGCATCCTTTAGGATCTCTTTAATTTGTGATGGGTCAAATTTGACACATTATTCATTTTCCCATTTGTAATGTATTTGATATATCAGTTTGTCAAGAATTAATCATTTATACCAATCTACTCAATGCAGCAAAAGCATTTATCCCTCAATAGTGGAAAGACACTGCCATACCTATGGAATGGTTATCTGAAGTCAATACAATAAGCACCTATGAGAAAAATTGAAGGAATATGAAATAATGCAGAGCATTACATCAAAATATGGGATAAATAGACAAACTTCTGAAAATGTTCTTTGCCTTTTTACAGAGATACTTCATGCTTCTCTCTATCTAGGCCCTGTTCACACGGAGTATTTTGCAGGCAGATAAAATCTTGACTTGCAGCTTCTTGAACTGCAGCTTTTTTCACCCACGGCCATTGAGCGCCGTGGGCAAAAAACACAGCGAAAAACACTTTCTCTGCCAATGGGAGGTCAGAGATGGAACCGCAGGAAGATAGAGCATGCCGCTTTTTTATACAAGCGGGAAAAAATGCCTCCTCCTTTCCATGAAATCAATGGGAGGCGTTTCAGACTTTTTTTTGGCGCTGATTCCAACTTTAAAATCGGCTCCAAAAACTCTTTATGAACAGGGCCTTATGTACCAGTCATATGTTAAAAATATAAATAAAGAATTTATAAAAAAAACTTCATCATTGACAACCTAAGACAGTGTAAAACCATAGTGCCATTGCAGAAAGTGTTAAACTAGAATTCTTATAAAATTATGGGAAATATTGGATCCCACATGCGTTCTCAGAAAATAAAAACAGCTGTGCAAAATCTGAAGCATGACAAATTTGATTTCCATTAGTTGGTACCCATAGCTATAATGATTATCAAGTTTTAAATTGATATATTGTTACCAGTAATAGTTAAATGCTATGTACACCTTTGACATTGTGGTTTTTTTTGTTTGTTTTTTTTTATAAAATTGGGCATCAGTGTGATTGGTGCAACTTTCTAAATTGATTTTATTAAAAATTATTTTTACTTTTTGAGATACAGCTGCTTTGTAACCTGTATATAGAGCAGCTGTATCCTTCGCTAAGACCTGAATCCGTCAGGTCAACGGGAGTGACGGGTTCAGTGACAGCGCAGGATCCACCTGTAATCGATCACATCTAAGCAGGGCCGCCATCAGAGCAGTACTGGTGGTACTGCAGTGAGGGGCCCAGTCATTTTGGTGAAAGGAAGAGGTCCCATCACGAAGCCGGGGCCCATTCTTTACATCAGAATAAAACCATAAGGGCCTGCTGGGGAGTGAGATGTGCCCGCCCCTCCTCCTCCACAACAGTGTGACAGTGTGTGGGGAGGAGACAGGGAGTGGAGACATCACGGCAGCGGGAGTTATGAGCTCAGCCTCAGAGGACACGTCAAGCAGCAGCAATCTTCTTCTGACACAGTGAATACTAAGTTATGTCTGTGTCCGGCTGCTGCTGCCCAGAGTCTCTAGAAAAAATTTCCTCCTGCCCCCAGAGGTATATATTACAAATTATTTGCAACTACAATGAAATGTCTAATATGTTGACAATATATAGGAAATAAATTATTTTGAACATTACAGTCCATGGAAAAACAGATGATAAATGATCAGATGACAAATCTGTCACTATCCATCATTGTAATGACTATAATGTTACGTAAACGATAATGGTAACGTAAAATGAGGGTGTGATTTGTTTTCATCTTTTCTTTATGCCACACGGAAAAAAAAATTTGGAGGCAACAGTCTAAAAATGATGACAAATTTGCTATTACTATTAGAATGGGATTTTCTTTAATAATCATTAGAATGCTATTGTAAATAAACCAAATTCTTTATAATGTGTGCTTTAGGACTATACGTTCCTCACTATACGTGAGTATATCACCTGACAAAGTGTCCAGAAACTACAATAGAAGAGGAGAAAATAAAAACAGTTTGTAGAGCATTAAATCCCTGGAGGTATCCGTATCTGGATCCTGCAGGCAGCAAGCCCAGGGGATGTGGTGAGCCAGCACAGAGCTAATGAGACAATGATGTAAGAGTGGCTTCAGATTACAGATCTAGAAAGAATACAAGTCAGCAAGGCGTATATATACAGATTCCTGTGATACACAAATAGTATGCTCTGTCTTTACCATAAGGATTAGTTAGTTATAGTTAAGGAAGTTGGAATTCACAGTCCTGGACCAAGATCTTCCTTTTGAGCAAGCAGCACATTGGTTATAATATAAAATAGTTTAGCAGAGCAGGGTTATTACTATAAAGCATTGCTTCTCAATGTTTCGGTGCCAACTACCCCCAGTGGAAGAAATTTGAACCAAGTACTGTACTCCCACAGCTATAAACCATGGTGATTTTGAGCAAAATTGCTTAATTACGGTAACTTCATATTACTCTGTGATTTGTCCAATAATTCCAAGTCCTTACTAAGTCTTACTAATCAATTGCATATAAGCCTTACAAGGCAAATACCAAATTAGTAATAATATAACAATTTATTAAAAATTTTAACCCGCTCTTATGTCATCTATTAACCCCTTCCCACAGAAGTTTGTACTTGTAAATCATGGGAAAGGTTCCGTTCTAGCATCCCTACGTACATGTACGTAATGGTGATTACACGGGGCACAGGTATTGTGCCCACGCTGACCAGCCTAAGGATGGCTAAAATTGACAATTGGGATCGGAGAAAACTTAGATCCCGACCATTTAACTCTTTCTGCACAGTGACCAATGCTGATTGTGGTGCTGCAAAGGGAAAGAGTTCCTTTTGCCATCTCCCCATCAGCATTAACATTGCAATTGCCTAGTTGATGGTTTTATACTGGTAGCATGGGACCTAACAAAGGCTCCCAAAGCTGTCAAGTATAAGTCTCTGTCAGGGTATACCTTAGGTATATAAAGAATGAAATGCAATAATATGTCACATAGACATATGACATTATAGTATAAAAGATATTAAAGATTATTAAACAGTAAAAAAAGATATACTTATTGGGCATCCCCATACTGGTAGTGATCCATATAACAAAGTTATTTTGTCAAATAAGGTAAATGATAAAGGGTGTGATACATTTCTTTAAAAACTATGGCATAATTTTCTCAAAAATCTACAACTCATCCTGCTTTAAACTACTATGTAGACATGAAAATTAAAAACTGAGGCAAAAACTCATTAGATAACTGCCGATCACTGGGGGTCCTAGCAGGGGGATATTTTGTAATCTCTTATTGTCGAGGGACCTTTCTAATAAAGAGATTGTCCAAAGCGGAGTACCCCATTGAAATTAAAATAGCCCAAAACATAATTCAGCCTTTTTTCTGCACATCCTATTTCTAGATGCCAGAATTACAAAAGATCTTGTGATTCAATATTTATTGGTTGTTTTTTTGGGGCAGTGATCATGTCCTGTATCACTTAACAGTTGTAAAAGACAAAGTTTGACAAAGTGCTAATTTGTTGTAACTGCAATGCAAAACAAGCAAACAAACAAACAAAGATACAGATGCAACCTGCAGGCGCTAAGTTTTATGCATACATAATATTTGTAATTTTTTCAATTGCATTACTGCAATATTTACTATATTTACTATATATTTGTGTCGGCCCACCTGCCATGACAAAGCAACCTCATTCAGAAAGGTCCCTACAGTAAACATTATACCTATTCAACAGGAGACTCACCTCTCTTTTGGGTCTAGGCCCACAAAAATTCAGGATAGGTAGGAATCCATTTTATTCTGGTCTAATTAAAAATAGCCTTCGATAGGTGGGAGGAGTGCACGACCAAGATGAAGACATTTACCACCTTCCAAATGTACGATGCAAAAGACAGAGTTAGGCCTCATGCACATGGCCGTGCCCGTAATCACGGCCTCGGACAGCCACCCACATTTTCGGCCCGCGCTCCCATACAAAGTATAGGAGAACGGTCCGTAAAAACAAAAGTTAGGATATGTCCTATCCTTCCGGAGGCCCTCTATGGCCCAGACACCTTCCAGCAAATATACGGGAAGATGTCCGGACCGTAATTATGGTCCACAATTACGGACAAATTCTACGGTCGTGTGTGATGGGGAAATAATTAAGTAATTGAACTTTTTGCTAATGTAGCAATATGGAGAATGGTAACTTTTAGGTTAATAGCAGTTAACCATTTATTGATTCTGCATTTATTGAAACATTTATTGATTTGTGTCAGGAAACAGACAGGGATTCCATCTGTTCACATAACCTTCTCTTTATCACATTGTGTAAACATGTACCAATGTATATGATAAATCACCTTATCTTGACCCCATTGTATATGATACCACGTTATGTAATGTAAACATATACTATTGTATGCTAATTCTCTCTGTCTCCTGGTTCATATGTAACACATACGTCATATTGGCTATATAAACTGCTGTAATTTATAGTGATGTCAGTTCTGAATAGAAATTCAGAGCTCTGTGTACACACAATAAACCTTCTTTAAAGGGAATGTGTCGCTAGAATTTTTTTTTTCCAGTTAAACAGTTAGTATATTAGTGATTACCATTGTTTTAATTTTTTTAATTTTTTCCCAAGTCAGGAAATGTTATAAATTAGATTCTAATTTATAACATTTCCATGTGCTGGTCACTAGAGGGAGCATTTCCCAAAATTGCAGCATTGGCAATGTGGTAAAGCAACCTCATTGCTTTATGCTGCAAATTTGGGGTAGACACACTCGCTCTAGTGTCCTCACACATTCCCCCCTCCCTTATTCTGGCTAGAGCCAGGAGAAGGAGGGGGTTGAATCTTCAAATCTCCTACACTGTGTGCCGCCATTTTCTGAGCGAATGCACAGTGTAGGAGGATTAGATACAGTGGTAATCAGACAGTATATCACGAACATACACGAACATAATACACACATCACATACACAAACATAACTTACCTGCTCCTGCCGCCTCCACTCCTATAACTTGCGTCTTCGCTGTGGACCGGAAGCCGCGACCGGAAGTCCCCACTGTCGAGGAAATCCATCGCTCAAAATATATTAGACTGAAATTTATACGAGTCCAAACAGACTCTCAAGGCCAGACCCCATTAGTCAGTATCCTAATTAGGATATTTCACCGATATATATCGAGAGAGGAGAAGAAAACACACGGACTCTGCTGATATGTTCAAAAATACTCCTATGAAGGATTTATTACCAAACTCAAACTGTTAAACTGAAATTCAGAAGGGGTGTAGGCTTGAGGTTAACCAATCAGAGACAATGTGACAATATTTGTTATTCAGTAAAAAGCATACAATAAAATACATCCCAGATACATCATTATAATTCTTCACACATCAGGTTTGCAGGTGGCCTTATCGCTCTTGGACAGAATGTTCTCGTGGAGATGGGGGGGAGACCTTCCTTAACGCATACTTGCCACCCTCCCTTCTTACTCCCTGTCCATTCTCTACCAACTTTGCATGGGAACCAAGGCCAAAGATAAAACATACGAAATCAACATTACTTGTATTAAAGGAACAATGACTTTTCTATTCACTACAATAAAACCAAGATGGGAACTCCAGACAAGATGGCTGCTGCACGAAACTAAATCATTTAAACATTATCATAATCACTTTCACATATTACATATCTTAGTAATTCGGCATCCTGCTTGATAATTCACAATGTAATTTCATACAGAGAATATAAGCAAATAAACCATCCTTCACAAACCCCCCTTTTTCTCATATTAAATTACAGAAATTATATATTATGATTATGAAACTCAAACAATATATCAATAGGGCCACAACTAATATGATGCCATCACCAATGTCCGGTTTGGGTATGGGGTCCCACCAGTGTATTGACAAGTCCTGTACATCATCGTCCTCTTCTTCTCCTGTCTTCTGATTAAAACACTTGATACTGCTGACGGATTCACTCAGGTCTTTGGTCTTTACTTTGAACGTTGCTGATGTCATCAGGACTTGGTTTGGTCCTTCTCATCTTTCAGACCCCGTCTCTTTTAGATTACGTCACCGGGCTGTACACAGCACCTCATGCTGTGAGCCTGGGGTGAGATCCCACGTAGGCGGATTAGTGGAGTTTTCTTGTGACCACCACAAACCCTCCGCTCATCTGTCTTCTTCCTCCGGTAAGTTACTTGTCTGGGTGGCTGCTTGGAATTGTGACACTGCCGTCAGTTCATGACAAACGCATTGTACTGGCTCCGGCTGCGCCTGCCGCACCTCAGTGATGGAGTTCATCGTATTAAAAATCTGTCACTACACACAACGTCTGCAGTGGGGAAAATACAGGCCGGGCTTCAGGCCCCCCTGAGAACAGGTCTACACACACGAGCACATTGTCATACACTTCTACCTCGGGTAGTTGTATGTTCTGCAGTCGCTGGGACGGGTAATCTGGCCGGGCTGCACTTTTCACAGGTAGCTTTGCTGTTTTACCTATGTCATGCCGTGCGCACATCATGCCAGCTGCTACAAACCTAGTGGTGGCATTATTGTATCCAGGGACAAGCCAATTTACTGATACCTGGCTGCACATACCCTTGTTGTCAGTTCTGTCTTCTCTTGCTCTCTCAATTGGCTTACCCGATGATCCAATAAAATTCCTACTACCAATGGGCCCATAATTGTGGGCGATGCCAAAAGCGTACCTAGAGTCAGTGTAAATGTCGGCCGTCTTACCTTCTGCCAGGTTACAGGCCTCAGCGAGCACCTCCAGCTCCGCTCCTCGAGATGAACAAGAAGGTGAGAGTGGTTTCTGGATGATTTACCTTGTGCCTCGTATCCTGTTCTACACATACTGTATATGATGAAGTATGTCTACATTACAAATTTACATTGGAAACCCATGTCACATATAGATAGAACATTTCAAAAGCGTGGAGTTTTATTGTTCCACATTCATCTGATAATCCAGAACACTTGTAAATCCCACCCACCAGGTCCTGTAAATACCTGATTGATACAAAAACAAACAAAATATGTTACTGAAATCTGGCATAAAATAAACAATATTCAAACAATTTTTTTTGTTTTGCCTTCTCCCCATGTAATCTGTAAAGACTCATCTGTGGGTGACGTCACCTCGCCTCCTGTGTAAATTTGCTGGAGGGGGATGGTCTCTTACACAATACCTCATATTGGGTGGAGACTACAGCACAGCTTACCCAGTGCAATATTCACCGTTCTGGAAGGATCTGGAACCATCTACACAGAAAAACTTCAAAATGTAGGTTACTGTCATACACATTTAATCTGGATTACTCATTGAAGCTCAAACACATTTTGTAGACCTCCTAGAACCAAATTCATTAATTCAAAACAAAATAAAACACAAAACAAAACTACCTGATCAATCACTTCACCATTCCCTCCTATTTGGACTCTGCGAAAGTAATGTAGCAGGGTTCAAAACTACAGGTCAACATAATAAAATTAAACACTCTATCTGAGGGGCACTAGTTTAACCCCCTGTAATACACAACAGCCTGGAACAAAAATGACTTTCTCCTGACAAAAATAAATTTTATCTTTAAAATGACCTGCAACCATTTACCTGTAAAACATCTCACATTTTCAAAAATAACATTTAGGCAGCCCCATAGCACGTGCCTCATATGTGAAAACAAAAAACAAAACAATTGTAATTAGTTATTCAATAACACAGAAAATAATATATCTGGTAATATTAATTACTGCAAACCAATAAACTATACATAAAAATAGGGAACAGTGGGGGCACATACATTTTCAAGACCCCGTGTCTCACAATATCTATATTTTAATTCATTTGAATCAACATCAAAACATTCCAACATTAAATCTTATCACATTATAACACATTAATATGCAGTATAGCTTTTATCTTTTTACAAACAGATCCAGCCGGCTGTAATATTTTTCTCGCTTGGTGTAGTTACAAATGACTGCGCGTGCGCGAAGATAAGACACATTCCATAAAAAATGAAAAAAAGTGGAACGGATTTTAACCCCATACACAAAACACTAAAATTTTTAGACATTACTGCTGTTAAAAATAGGAAACATACAATATAGTTCTGCTTTTAATGTGGCAATTAGTTTCAAACTTCAGACATGTTACATTACGCACATCACACAGATGTCTCATCACACCCGTTCACATTACACTCCCCCCATTCTGACCCACGTTAGTCACTGTAATATACCCGGCTGCTCCGTTTTCTTCACTCTTCCAATGAAAATTTACACCTGTATTTAAATTGTTCTTTCTCACATCATCTTACTTGTAACCACCTGTAATCACCTGCTTTGTCCTTTTAACTTATGCCTTGTCCTGGCCACTCCACTCCCTTTCTCAACTTTCCACAAACCATTGTCTTTATCACATGCAAACATCCATCTTACCGCTGCCAGCCTCTTCAACAATTTTTTTACAGTGTGTTATTGTGCCTTCACATACTTTACAATTAAAGCCCCAGCTCCTTTTGCTCATTCTAATGTTGGCCGGGACCAGTGCCCCAAAGCATCTTTGTCCAACTTCCTCCTGACCCCATGGTCGGAGAGCAGTAGTGTGATTTCCGGTAAATCCCCCACCTCCAGGCAAACAGGCCACGTTTGCCGACAGATATCTCAGACCAGTCAATCTCCTAGACTGTCTTACCAATACGATATCAAAAGTCGTTCCTCCAGACATTCTAGCAGTAGGATCCTCTGATCCCTCACTGTATTGAACATCAAGAACAGACAAAATGCTGCCAAACAACAATTACAAGAGCAAATTCTTCAACACAATCGATATTCATGAACCTCCATTGATTCAAGCAGGAGTTGGTCACATTCATTTATGCAGAACACTTGCTGCCGGGGGGTGTCTTTTGGTTCATACAGCCTGTGATGTAGCATATATCCCAAACTCTTTCCTCTAGCACTTTGCAATGATTTCACATACAAATTAAATTTGGTAACATATATATATTATCCTCCCCGCTCAGCCGTTCACTCTGTGGGTTGTAGTTTAGGGGGCTGTTATGTATGTTGGTGATGATTTCTTTAGGGGCCCTGGGTCTGAGCCAATACCAATGTCCTTCACTGTAATTAGTGTGGGTAGTTATACTACTATGCCACAGGTGGCACCTGGGATAAGTGTCAGGGTCATTCATTGAATACAGGATGTTATATTACAACGGTATTCAATCCAGCGGTCTGATGTTATACTACTACAGACTTAATTACTTGGATAATATTTTACATCAAAGTGTATATGCCGGATTATCACATGTGCTAGAAATCAGTCTGTACTGATTCCCACCTTATGCCAGTCTGGCAATGCATACAACTGGTTTATGGACCCTTGCACACAATATCACTGTCTGGCAATGAGTTAGGAAAATATAAATGATTTTCTAATACAGTATTCAAAGTTTTCCCTATTGCACTGGGTAATAGTATTGAGTGCAAATTCAATATAGACACAAATGCTTCTCCTTGCACTTGGTACTACAGGATATTACTCACAACTATCCAACTTTCCTCTCACCTACAAACAGTCAATACCTCCCAACTATAATCCCAGACAAACGGGTAACAGAACAACTATTAATCCTCAACAATTTTACACAATTTTACACAACTAAATAACAAATTACGCTACAACAGAGCAGCAAGCACAAGTTTTTTTTTTTTTTCCTCACAGTCCAGACTACAATCTTTTGATTTCAAATACTTCACATGTGAGTTACGACTTCTCTCCACCATGCGCTACGTCACTGCATTCCAAAGGCGGAGGTCTTACACTTCTCAGAATTTTTCTGGTTAACAATGTAATTGCTGGCAAAAATTCTCTCATGTCTTTAAAATATCAACAGTTTAAGATCACGTACACACCTGCAATCCTTCATCACACAAAAAGCTTCAACATACCTTTTTGGATCCATCTTTCAACCCACTGCTGACTAAGGAGGCCTCGTCCAGAAGATGTGACGTCTGACAGCTAGATTCCAAGGCTTACGCAATACATGTGTGAATGGTGTAAGAATAAGCTCCTTACCTACTGCGTTTTTTTGTAATTCACAGATGCAAAGCCAGACCTCTCCAGTGACAGCTTATCAGACGTGCAATCTCCCGGGTTTTATCGGCACCATTAGGCTGTGTTCACACAGAGTTTTTTGCAGGAGGAAAATTCCTCCTGCAAAAACTGCTCCAGTAGGTTTTTGCACAGTGGTTTGACAAAAACTCGTTAAAACACTCGTCGAGGTTTATTTTTCCTCTTTCTGACTCATTGAAATGGGGTTTTGGAGGCGGAAACCGCCTCAAGATGGGTCATGTTGCTTCTTTTTACCACAACGAGGTTTTTTTACTCGTGGTAAAAAAACTCGTCTGCCTCCCATTAAAATCAATGGGAGGCATTTTCGGGCGTTTTTTGACGAGTTTTGCAGAGCGGTTTCTGCTCCAAAAAACTCGTAAAAAAACTCAGTGTGAACAGGGCCTTTCTGTCGTGGAAATCCATCGCTCAAAATATATTAGCCTGAAATTTATACGAGTCCAAACAGACTCTCAAGGCCAGACCCCATTAGTCAGTATCCTAATTAGGATATTTCACCGATATATATCGAGAGAGGAGAAGAAAACACACAGACTCTGCTGATATGTTCAAAAATACTCCTCTGAAGGATTTATTACCAAACTCAAACTGTTAAACTGAAATTCAGAAGGGGTGTAGGCTTGAGGTTAACCAATCAGAGACAATGTGACAATATTTGTTATTCAGTAAAAAGCATACAATAAAATACATCCCAGATACATCATTATAATTCTTCACACATCAGGTTTGCAGGTGGCCTTATCGCTCTTGGACAGAATGTTCTCGTGGAGATGGGGGGGAGACCTTCCTTTACGCATACTTGCCACCCTCCCTTCTTACTCCCTGTCCATTCTCTACCAACTTCGCATGGGAACCAAGGTCAAAGATAAAACATACGAAATCAACATTACTTGTATTAAAGGAACAATGACTTTTCTATTCACTACAATAAAACCAAGATGGGAACTCCAGACAAGATGGCTGCTGCACGAAACGAAATCATTTAAACATTATCATAATCACTTTCACATATTACATATCTTAGTAATTCGGCATCCTGCTTGATAATTCACAATGTAATTTCATACAGAGAATATAAGCAAATAAACCATCCTTCACACCACACAGATGGCGTTTGCTATAGTGAATGGAACGGCTCCCGTTCGCATTCTCTATGGGGATGTATGTGCCGTATTCCATCTCTGTATGTGTCGTTAATCGTAAAAAAAAATCGCAGCCCCCATAGAGAAGTAAGAGTAAGAAAAAAGTAAAAAGTACAACACAATATGTGAATATGCTAATCTGTTGTGACTACAATGCAATAGAAAGCAAACAAACCCACCAGATTGGCTTAGGGCGACCTCTAAGGGCGTTATTTAAGTAGCCTTGCCGGTCTTCACCCCTTAACCTACGTACGGGGATCTGGACTTCGCTGCGGGAGACTACCAGTTCGTTACCTCTTGAGGTGGTCCCGGTGTGAGTAGCGGCTGGCCTAGCAGACCAGGATACAACGGTGTAGCACACCGAGAGCACTGGCAAATGATACCTTGGCAGATGGATGCAGAAAGCTTCAGGCTCATCTCAGGTAGTTGGATACAGACTGGCAGTAGATAGCGGAATGCAGACTGATGGCGTATGAAAGGATACGTACTGTTAGCAGGCAGCAGGGGGCAGAATGGCAGCGGCTGCTTAATGCAGGCTGGCAGCAGATAGCTGGATACAGGCTGGTAGCGGGTAGCTTGACACAGGTTAGTAGCGGATAGCTAGAAACAGGCTGATAACAGATAGCTGGATACAGGCTGA
Organism: Rhinoderma darwinii; assembly: GCF_050947455.1. Lineage (NCBI taxonomy): Eukaryota > Metazoa > Chordata > Amphibia > Anura > Rhinodermatidae > Rhinoderma > Rhinoderma darwinii. The sequence goes on along the minus strand of NC_134689.1, from coordinate 259,666,894 downwards.
TAATGGATAGATGGATACAGGCTGATAACAGGAAGCAGGATGCAGGCTGATAACAGATAGCAGGTGCGGTATGGAATCAGAGGCAAACAGGAACCTTTGCAGGACACAACTAGGTTGCACCAAAGCTGTTCAGGCAGCAGGTGAATGGTGGGGGTTCCTTAAATAGTCCAGGAGCAAACAGGGATTGGTTGGAGGAGTTTTGAATTGAGTCCACATTGCTTATGCCCTATATGCGCGCGCACTAGGGATCATACCAGGGACCAGACTGCCGCGAGCGGGAGAAGCACAGAGAAGACGCCAGTGGCAAGGACTGGAAGCAGGACCCTGCGGCAGGGACCACCGTCAGGAAAGGCACTTGCAGCCGGCGTTACAGTTATATTTACTATACTTATAAATGGGATGTTGCTTAACGTACATAATTCTTATCACCATGCAGTTTCTCATTAATACTCCAATTCAGTGCTCAATCAATATTCACAATAAGTACTCAATAAAACCTGCTGCTAAATATTCAATTAATGGCAGCAATCTGTGGTGTATAGGGTCAGTACAACTGCTGGAAACAAGGATTTGGCATGTTGAATTCAAAAACTCCCAGTTCTATTTAGTAGTATAGCGCTATATAAGTCTTCAAAATTTTGACAGGTGCCCCACCCATTTAGGAGTGGGGCTATGGTTTAGTCACGCCCCCAACCTTTTGATCCTTATAATTAGATCATGCCCCAGCCACGTCCTTCCCATTGCGGCCCAAAGAATGTCCCCGCCTCCTCCGGATCCACCGTACAGCCTCTTTCGGTTCCGGTATTCTTTCCTACCCTTCCGGTTTCACATGATATGACGTGCACGTAGAATGATTGTGATTGGTGCTCGCAGTAACAAATATGCGATTGGTGCATACTGCATTGTGGGCGTGTTCATGCACATAGAATGAATGTGATTGGTGCTCGCTGAAACCAGTGGAGCAGCTCTAGGGGTCGCAACGGTCGTAATTGCGACCAGGCCCCTAAACCTGGGGGTCCCGCAGGGCCCCGAAGCGACACAACACTCACCGCGCTGGTCCCGCTTCCTGAATGCTGGAGCAAGGAGCTGACAGCATTCACTCTGCCGTGAGCGGCTCGGCGCAGGCAGGTGCGATGTAGTGACATCATCGCCTGTCTGCGCCGAGTCACTCACAGCACAGACTGGAGAAGGATCCTCCACCCATCGTAGGAACAGGGATAGGTAAGTATTTATGTTATTATTTTTCTATTATTCACTATGGGGTATTATACAGGGCAGGGAAGGGGGGCTGATATGGTGGCTGCTATAGGAGCATTTTGCTATATGGGGCGGCATTATACTGTATGGGGGCGTTATACTGTGGGGGCAGTTATGGAGGGCATTATACTGTGGGGACAGCTATTAGGGGCATTATACTGTATGGGGGCATTATACTGTGGGGATAGCTATGGGGGCATTATACTGTGGGGACATCTATGGATGGCATTATACTGTTTGGGGGCAGCTATGGGGCATTATACTGTGGGGACAGCTATGGGGCATTGTACTGTATGGGGGCATTATACTGTGGGGACAGCTATGGGGGCATTATACTGTAAGGGAAGCTATGGGAGGCATTATACTGTGTGGGGACAGCTATGGAGAGCATTATACTGTGGGGGCAGTATGGTGGGGCATTATACTGTATGGAGGCATTATATTGTGGGGACAGCTATGGGGGAGCATTATACTGTAGGGACAGCTATGGGGGCATTATACTGTGGGAACAGCTATGGGGGCATTATACTGTGGGGACAGATATGGGGCATTATACTGTGGGGACAGTTATGGGGCATTATACTGTGGGGACAGCTATGGATGGCATTATACTGTGGGGACAACTATGGGGGCATTATACTGTGGAGACAGCTATGGGGGCATTATACTGTATGGGGGCATTATACTGTGGGGACCTCTATGGGGGCATTATACTGTATGAGGGCAATATACTGTGGGGACAGCTATGGATGGCATTATACTGTGTGGGGCAGCTATGGGGGCATTATACTGTGGGGCAGCTATGGGGGGCATTATACTGTTTGGGGGCATTATACTCTGGGGACAGATATGGGGCATTATACTGTGGGGCAGCTATGGGAGGCATTATACGGTGGGGGCCAGCTATGGAGAGCATTATACTCTGTGGGACAGTATGGGGGGCATTATACTGTGTGGGGGCAGCTATGGGGGGCATTATACTTGCTTGGGCAGCTATGGGAGTATTATGCTGCATGGGGACAGCTATGAGGGCATTATACTGTGGGGACAGCTATGGGGGTATTATACTGTGGGGACAGCTATGGGGCATTATACTGTGGGGACAGCTATGGATGGCATTATACGGTGGGGACAGCAATGGGGGCATTATACTGTGGGGACAGCTATGGGGGGCATTATACTGCGGGGACAGCTATAGATGGCATTATACTGTGTGGGGGCATTATACTGTGGGGGCAGCTATGGGGGCATTATACTGTATGAGGGGCATTATACTGTGGGGACAGCTATGGAGGCATTATACTGTGGGGGCAGCTATGGGAGGAATTATACTGTGTGGGGACAGCTATGGAGAGCATTATACTGTGTGGGGGCAGTATGGGGAACATTATACTGTGTGGGGTTAGCTATGGGGGCATTATACTGTGGGGCAGCTATGGGGGTATTATAGTGCATGGGGTCAGCTATAGGGCATTATACTCTGTGGGGGAATTTGTTTAGGCATTTTACTGCATGGGGGCATCTTTGTGGGCATTATACTGCATGGGGGCATCTGTGTGGGCATTATACTGTATGGGGCATCTGTGTGGGCATTATACTGCATGGGGCATCTGGGTGGGCATTATACTGTATGGGGCATCTATATGGGCGTTATACTGTATGGTGGCAGCTATGGGGGCATTAAACTGAGTGGGCTGAACCGGGTGTGTATGAGCGGGGATTGGGTGAGATTAGAGGCGTGGCTTAAAAATAATTGCCGCTGCGCGCCACATCGATTGTCCCTCTTTGTCATACTTCAAAGTATATCACAGTCTACAGGGAGGGGATGTATAGCACTGTATGGGGAGGCTGTATAGCACTGTCTACAGGGGGGCTGTATAGCACTGTCTACAGGGGGGGCTGTATAGTACTGTCTACAGGGGGGCTGTATAGTACTGTCTACAGGGGGGCTGTATAGTACTGTCTACAGGGGGGCTGTATAGCACTGTCTACAGGAGGGGCTTATAGTACTGTCTACAGGGGGGCTGTATAGCACTGTCTAAAGGAGGGGGCTGTATGGCACTATTAACAGGGGGCACTATCTACAAGGCCAGGCTGTGTGTGGCACCCAGGGGAGGGGGACCCGTCAGAAGTTTCCTATGGGGCCCAGTGTTTCCTAGTTATGCCCCAAGCTGAAACCATGATGTGTTTGGTGCGATGTCGACGCGTTCATTGAACAAAAACATGCCCTGACATGCCTGGGACGCATCCGAACATGTTTTCTTTTGTTTTCTGAAACTATAAGGGTATGTTCACACACACTAATTACGGACGTAATTCGGGCGTTTTTGCCCCGAATTACGTCCGAAAAATGCGCCTCGATAGCGTTGACAAACATCTGCCCATTGAAAACAATGGGCTGACGTTTGTCTGTTCACACGAGGCGTATATTTACGCGCCGCTGTCAAAAGACGGCGCGTAAATAGACGCCCGCGTCAAAGAAGTGACCTGTCACTTCTTGTGGCGTAATTGGAGCCATTATTCATTGACTCCAATGAAAAGCAGCGCCCATTACGTCCGTAATGGACGCGGCGTTCAAGCGCCTGCACATGCCGTTACGACTGAAATTACGGGGATGTTTTCTCCTGAAAACATCCCCGTAATTTCAGCCGTTATGGAGGCTGTCGTGTGAACATACCCTAAGGGTATGTCCACACGCAATGTTTTCAGGCGTATTTTGTGGCGTTTACGCCTCGAAAAATGCCTGAAAAAACGGAAGCTGAACGCCTACAAACATCTGCCCATTGTAATCAATGGGAAAAACAGCATGTAGTTCATACGGGGCGTCTTTTTACGCCTCTCTTTTAAAAAATGGAGCGTAAAAAGACGCTCCGTAAAAAGAAGTAACATGTCACTTCTTGAGGCGTTTTTTTGGAGCTCATTTTCCATTGGACACTATGAAAAACGCCTCAAAAAACACCTCAAACAACGCCTGAAAAGAAGCCTCCAAAGAAGCTCCAAATTAAAAGAAGCTTCATTTTCAGCTTCAAAAACGCCTGAAAATCAGAGGCTTTTTTCTATGAAAACAGCTCCGTATTTCCAGACGTTTTTTAGTAAGCGTGTCAACATACCCTAAGGGTATGTTCACACGAGGGCGTCCGTAACGGATGAAATTACGGGGATGTTTCAGCCTGAAAACATCCCCGTAATTTCAGCCGTACCGGCATGTGCAGGCGCTTGAACGCCGCGTCAATTACGGCCGTAATTAGCGCTGCTATTCATTGGAGTCAATGAATAGCGGCTCCAATTACGGCCAAAGAAGTGACAGGTCACTTCTTCTACGCGGGCGTCTATTTACGCGCCGTCATTTGACAGCGGCGCGTAAATATACGCCTCGTGTGAACAGACAAACGTCTGCCCATTGCTTTCAATGGGCAGATGTTTGTCAGCGCTATTGAGGCGCTATTTTCGGGCGTAATTCGGGGAAAAAACGCCCGATTTACGTCCGTAAATAGGCCGTGTGAACATACCCTTAGTATGCCTGTGCGCGTGACAGGGTTATATTTGAATAATGATTGTGATTGGTGCTCGCTGTAACCAAGGCATGACCGGGGTATATTTGGACATAGTATTCACAAATTATTTCAACAAAAGCACAATTTGTTATTTTCGTATAAACAGAAAATTGCTGGGTATATTTATTATAATTTTTTTTTTTTTTAAAAGGATTACCTTGGATGGATTTGAGCCCCTGCCAGCGTATATCATATATGACATGCTGATTGGATTTTTAAATTTAATACCTTAGACTACTCGGCTACCCCGGTAAAGGATGGGTATTGTGGAGATAGAATAATACCAAGAAGTGTATTAAGGGGATGATTGAGATGTTACCAAAGTACAGGCGTAGTAAACATTGCGGAGCAATGTACATTTTTACGTGGTCAACCATTAACCTCTTCCCGCGCTGCGCCGCAACTGTACGTACTGGTGAGAGGTTGCTTCCCGCACCAGGACGTACACTTGCGGAACAGTTCCCGGCGCACACTGTCTTAACGGACAATGTCCGCGAACCGGAAGGTCAGCTGTCCCCGACAGCTGACACTCCAGTCTTGCCGGTCACCAATTGCGATTGCCGTATTTAAGAGCTTTGAAGCACATCGGCAGCCCCCACGAAGTGATTGTGGGTGCTGCCGATGCTTGTCGTGGCAATCGGAGGCCAGACAATGGCCTCCGGGTTGCCATGTACGGAAGCCTCGGAGGAGCAGCCTCCGGCCGGTCCTCCTCCTGTAATGACGGGGTAGGGAGACAGACAGGTGAGCCCTAATCTACCCGTCACTCAGTCCCTGCCTACTCGCACGGCCCGTCCTAGGCGACGGCGTACAACTGGGCGACGGTCCCTACGCTCAATATGTGTACGACAGACAAGGGTACACAGAAGCTAAGGGAAATGGGGCAGTTGCCCACGGCAACACCGTGAGCAACAGGAGTAGTGAACGAGCCAAATCAAACCAGGAGTGTGCGAGGTACCAAACGCAGAGCAGGAGCGTAGTCAGTAAAGCAAGCTCAAAGTGAAGCAAGGTCAATAATAATAGCAGGAGCAGCATAGCCAGGAAACAGGAAAGAATCACAGGCAAAGACAAGCAGGAAATAGGCCGAGGGCGGGAGCTAGAATCGTCTGGCGAGGCTGTGTTAGGTTCTTCCACTCCTGAGCCTACCAGCCTGAGTGGTAGCAGATCGAGTCACTCTATCAGACCTAGGAGCAGGTGCAGACTGATTAACCACGGGCATCGCCACAGAAGCTGTGTCTGGCAGATCCTTTACAGTACGCCCCCTTCTATGAGGAGCCACTGGACCCTTTCTAGGTGGTCCTGGCTTATTGGGGAACTGAAGATGGAACCTTCTGAGCAATACCCCAGCGTGAACATCCCGGGCGGGTACCCAAGTCCTCTCCTCAGGCCCGTATCCTCTCCAATGGACCAGGTACTGGAGGGAGCCTTGGACCATCCTGCTGTCCACAATCTTGGCCACCTCGAAATCTACCCCTTCAGGGGTGAGAGCAGGAACCGGAGGTTTCCTCGAGGTAGCCAAGGACGGGGAGCAGCGTTTCAGGAGGAGGCATGAAACACGTCGTGAATTCGAAAAGACGGGGGTAACTCCAGTCGGAAGGAGACAGGGTTAAGGACCTCAATGACCTTGTATTGCCCTATATACCGGGGAGCAAATTTTTTGGCCGGGACTTTAAGGTGCAAATTTTTTTAAGACAACCACACCAGATCACCGACCACAAACAAGGGGTTAGCAGAACGTCTTCTATCTGCCTGAGACTTTTGTATGCTCTGGGATGCCTCTAGGTTCTTCTGAACCTGGGCCCAGACTGTGCACAGTTCCCGATGAACGACATCTACCTCGGGAATGTTGGAAGCACCAGGTGAAACAGAAGAGATCCGTGGATTAAACCCAAAATTACAGAAAATGGGGGAGACCCCTGACAAGTTACTGACCCAGTTATTAAGGGAAAATTCGGAAAGGAATATGAAGGAGACCCAATCATATTGACAGTCAGAGATAAAACACCTTAAATATTGTTCTAGAGACTGATTAATCCTTTCGGTTTGACCATTAGTTTCAGGATGGAAGGCCGAGGAGAAGGACAGATCAATCTCCAACTTTTTACAGAAAGCTCTCCAAAACAATGAAACAAATTGTACCCCTCTGTCAGAAACAATATTGACAGGAACCCCATGGAGACGCAGGATGTGTTTGACAAACAAGGTAGCTAACGTCTTAGCATTGAGTAGTTTCTTGAGGGGCACAAAGTGGCACATCTTACTGAAGCGGTCTACTACAACCCACACCACCGACTTGCCTTGAGATGGAGGCAGATTGGTGATAAAATCCATGGAGATATGGGTCCAAGGTCTCTTGGGAATGGGCAAAGAACATAGTAAGCCCGCTAGTCGGGACCTGGGAGTCTTTGACCTAGCACAAATTTCACAAGCGGCGACGTAGGCCTTAACGTCTTTAGGCAACCCAGGCCACCAATAGTTTCTGGCAATGAGGTGCTTGGTACCCAGGATGCATGGATGGCCAGATAGTGCAGAGTCATGATTCTCCCTGAGTACCCTTAGCCGGAATTGCAGGAGAATGAACAGCTTGTTCTCAGGAAGGTTCCCGGGAGCTGAACCATTTCGGAGACTAAGTCAGAATCAACAGAGGAAATGATTATACCTGGGGGCAAAACACAAGCAGGATCTTCCTCTGAAGCTACGCGACAGTGAATCAGCTTTAATATTTTTAGACCCAGCCCTATAGGTGACCAAAAAGTTGAATCTAGTAAAAAACAACGCCCATCGAGCTTGTCTCCGGTTTAGCCTCCGGGCAGATTCTAGGAAAACCAGATTCTTGTGGTCGGTAAGCACCGTTACCTGGTGCCTAGCCCCCTCCAGGAAGTGGCGCCACTCTTCAAATGCCCATTTAATGGCTAAGAGCTCGCGGTTGCCAATGTCATAGTTACTGTCAGTGGGCGAGAACTTCCTGGAGAAGTAGGCACAGGGACGGAGATGGGTGAGGGACCTGGTACCCTGGGACAAGACAGCACCCACTCCCACCTCGGAGGCGTCAACCTCCACGATGAATGGCTCCATTTGGTTAGGCTGAATCAGCACTGGGGCCGAGATAAAGCACTTCTTAAGAACCTCAAAAGCCTGGACCGCCTCCGGAGGCCAGTGGAGGAGATCAGCACCTTTGCGAGTAAGATCCGTAAAAGGCTTAGCGATGACCGAGAAGTTAGCAATAAATCTCCTGTAATAATTAGCAAACCCCAGGAAGCACTGTAACGCCTTCAGGGAGGCAGGTTGCACCCATTCAGCCACAGCCTGAACCTTGGCAGGGTCCATGCGGAATTCATTAGGAGTGAGGATTTGACCCAAAAATGGTATCTCCTGCACCCCAAACACACATTTTTTTGTTTTAGCAAAGAGTTTGTTTTCCCGAAGGGCCTGGAGCACTTTCCTGACAGGCTCAATATGGGAGGACCAGTCCTTGGAAAACACAAGTATGTCATCAAGGTACACTACAAGAAATACCCCCAGGTAGTCTCTTAAAATCAAATTTATGAAATTCTGAAAGACCGCAAGAGCATTACACAACCCAAAGGGCATGACGAGGTATTCGAAATGACCTTCGGGCATGTTAAACGCAGTCTTCCACTCATCCCGCTCTCTGATGCGGATAAGGTTATAAGCCCCCCGAAGATCAAACTTAGAGAACCATTGGGCCCCCTGAACCTGATTGAAGAGATCAGTATTCAAAGGAAGGGGATACTGGTTCCTTACAGTGACCTTATTCAAGTTTCGGTAATCGATGCACGGCCTAAGACCACCATCCTTCGTCCCCACGAAGAAGAAGCCAGCACATACCGGAGAAGTAGAGGGGCGAATGTAACCCTTGGCCAGGCATTCCTGGATATACTCTCTCATGGCTTCACGTTCGGGACAAGAGAGATTAAATATCCTACCCTTAGGGAGCTTAGCTCCTGGTACCAAATCGATAGCGAAATAGTTTTTCTTTATGAGGAGGTAACACTTCGGAGGCCTTTTTAGAAAAAACATCAGCGAAGTCCTGAATAAACTCAGGTAGAGTGTTCACCTCCTCAGGGAGAGAAATAAAATTAACAGAAAAAATTTACGTCATGCATTCATTACCCCATTTGGTAAGATCCCCAGTATTCCAGTTAAACGTGGGATTATGCATCTGCAACCAGTGAAGGCCTAAAACCAAATCGGACGATAATCCCTGCATCACCAGTACAGAGCACTGCTCCAAATGCATGGAGCCAACAAGGAGTTCAAAAACAGGGGTATGCTGCGTAAAATAACCATTAGCAAGTGGAGTGGAGTCGATACCCACTACCGGGACAGGTTTAGGCAAATCAATCAATGGCATAGCTAGAGACATAGCAAATTCCACAGACATAATATTAGCAGAAGACCCTTAATCCACGAAGGCACTGCCGGTAGCAGACTTACCCTCAAAAGAGACCTGAAAGAGAAGCTCTTCCGGCTGCTTATTCTTATGCCTAGGACAGTTGTTCACTTGATGCTTGTCATCCCCACAGTAGAAGCAGAGACCATTCTTCCTGCGGAGCTCTCTACGTTGTTGGGGAGATACGGAGGCCCCGAGTTGCATTGGTTCATCCGAGTTTTCCGTGGAAGAACGAAGCAACGGAACCTCGGGAGCCATCATGGGGTAGGCAGAGGAGAAAGCACAAAAACGTCCAAGTCGTCGTTCCCTGAGACGTCGGTCAAGACGTACCGCTAAAACCATAACCTGATCTAGAGAGTCTGAAGAGGGATAGCTAACTAACAGGTCTTTCAGTGCATTCGATAGACCCAATCTAAACTGGCACCTCAAGGCAGGGTCATTCCACCGAGAAGCTACACACCACTTCCTAAAGTCAGAACAGTACTCCTCAACGGGTCTCTTACCCTGACGTAAGGTCACCAGCTGACTCTCGGCAAAGGCAGTTTTGTCAGTCTTGTCATATACGAGAGCAGAAAAAAAAGATCAACAGAGGAAAGTTCAGGGGTGTCAGGAACCAAGGAGAAGGCCCATTCTTGAGGCCCGTCCTGGAGCCGGAACATAATTATACCCACTCGCTGGCTCTCAGAACCTGAGGAGTGGGGTCTTAGACGGAAATAGAGCCTACAACTCTCCCAATGATCGCTGGTTCAAGTCCCCTAAGGGGACTAATAAAAATTTTAATAACTTAAACCGCCAAAATCGCTGTTTTTTGTCACCTTAGCTCTCAAAAAAAAATGTAATACAACTTTTTGATCACTTTTTATGTACCAAAAATACGAATAAAAACTACAGCTCGACCCGCAAAAAATAAGACCTCCCACCGCTCAATCAACCGAAAAATAAGAAACTTACGGCTCTCAGAATGTGGTGAAACAAAACAATTTTTATTTTAACAATTAGATTTTCTTTGTAAAAGTAGTATAACATAAAAAAAAATATATAAATTTGGTATCACTGTAATTGTATTGAGCCGCAGTCTAAAGTAAAGTTTTCGCTTTTACCGCATGGCGAAATCTGTAAAAACGAAACCCCCAAAAAAATGGAATCAGATTTTTTTCCAATTTCAGCCCGCAAAGAATTTTTTTCCGTTTTCCAGTACATTTTATGGTACTTTAAATGGTGTCAATAGAAACTACAACTCCTCCCGCAATAAATAAGCCCTCACAACACTCTACTGACGGAAAAAGAAAAAAGTTATGGCTCTTGGAAGGTGGAGAGTGAAAAACGAAAATAAGAAAGCAAAAAATGGATCAGTCTCGAAAGGGTTAATTCATTTCTAATGAAAAAAGGTATGACCAGATGTGGGATATTTCCGTACTCGGGAAAAATTGCTTTACAAAAATTGGTTCTTTTTTTCTCCTTTATCCCTTATGAAAATGAGAAAATTCAACATTTTAGTGAAAAAAATTGTGATATTCACTTTCGCGGCCTAATTCTAATAAATTCTGCAAAAAACCTGTGGGGTCTAAATGCTCACTATACCCCAAGAAAAATTCCTTGAGGTGTGTTTCCAAAATTGGGTCACTTTTGGTGAGTTTCCACTGTTTTGGTCCCTCCAAGGCGTTTCAAACGCGGCATGGCACCGAAAACCAATCCAGCAAAATCCGTGCTCCAAAATCCAAACTGTGCTTCTTCCCTTCTGAGCGCTGCCATGGGTCCAATCAGCAGTTTATTACCACATATGGGGTATTGCCGTAATCAGGAGAAAATGCTTTACAAATGTTGTGGTTAATTTTTTTCTATATTCCTTGTAAAAATTAACAATTTCTATGTTTTTTCAGAAAAAAAATCCTATATATTTAGCGAAAAACCTGTGTGGTCAAAGTGCTAACTATACCCCTAGATAAATTCCTTGAGAGGTGTAGTTTCCAAAATGGGGTCACTTTTGAGATGTTTCCACTGTTTTGGCACCACAAGACCTCTTCAAACATGACAAGGTGCCTAAAATATATTCTAAAAAAAAAAGGAGGCCCAAAATCCACTAGGTGCTTCTTTGCTTCTGAGGCCGGTGTTTTCAGTCTAGCACACTAGGACCACATGTGGGATATGTCTAAAAACTGCAGAATATGGGCAATAAAATATTGAGTTGCATTTCTCTGGTAAAACCTTCTGTGTTACAAAAAAAAATGTATTAGAAATGAATTTCGGCAAAAAAAATAAAATTTGCACATTTCACTTCTACTTTGCTTTAATTCCTGTGAAACGCCTAAAGGGTTAAAATACTTTGTGAATGCTGATTTGAATACCTTGAGGGGTGCAGTTTTCAAAATGGGGTGATTTATGGGGGTTTCTATTATATAAGGCCCTCAAAGCCACTTCAGAACTGAACTGGTCCCTAAAAAATAGCCTTTTGAAATTTTGTTTAAATTATGAGAAATTGCTGCTAAAGTTCTAAGCCTTGTAACGTCCTAGGAAAATAAAAGTACGTTCAAAAAACATTGCAAACATAAAGTAGATATATGGGAAAAGTTAATTAGTAACTATTTTGTGTGGTATTACTATCTGTTTTACAAGCAGATACGTTTAAATTTCGAAAAATTTTAATTTTTGCAAATTTTCTCTAAATTTTGGTGTTTTTCACGAATAAATACCAAATTTATCGACCAAATTTTTTCACTAACATAAAGTACAACATGTCACAAGAAAACAATCTCAGAATCGCTTGGATAGGTAAAAGCATTCCGAAGTTAATACCACATAAAGTAACACATGTCAGATTTGAAAAAATCGGCTGTGTCCTGAAGGCCAAAACAGGCTGGGTCCTGAAGGGGTTAAGCTATGTCAAAAAATCAAATAAAAAGCAGACGTATATTTCAATAGACATTAGTTTATTTTATAAAAACAAACAAAGGCATACTACAGTTGAAAAGGTAAAGTTATTAAAATATGTCAGGAAAATAATGAAACTTTAAAAAAAGGTACATTTAGTAACTATTTACAGAAAAAATACACATACAGATCAAAAAAACACAGGAACAACAAATATTTATAGCGAAAAAATGACAGACGAAGCTGATAGGTACAACTCCGCAGTTACAGATATTTTTTTAATCAGTTCAAGTTTATTCAACAAAATTCACAACTGTACAGGTCATTATACATTCTCATACAGTGTATAAGCAAATTTCCACAGACCCGCGTATGTATTTTCAACAAAACATTCCCTTCCCCCCAACTCCCCCTTGTACCCCCCCAGCCGGTCTTCTCGTTACAACTTTTTTAATGCTATCTCCTTCTCCTTCCCTTTTCCATTCCCCCTCTTACGTCTACTCCCCGTATGTACCCCACCGTCAGTAGCCCTATACCTGAATGTGGGACCGTAATGTAAATAGCTCCGCCGAAGCGTACCCAGAATGATCAATCCACCTAGCCCATTGTTTTTCAAACTTTGCCTTGGACCCCCTCTTGGAGTATATCCTATATTCCATCAGAACCTGTGAGTTAAGTGCCCCTATAATTTCTTGCTTTGAGGGTGGCTCCGTATCCAGCCAGTGTTTCGCCGCAGTTACAGATATAACCAATTTAAAACCGGCAATATCATATCAAAGCCCAGGACGTCAACAATTGTAGATGGCACATTTAACTCAGCAATGGAAGCCAGAATAGTTTTCCAACCGGCAGGGGCTCTGCTGTCGGTGATGTTACGGTTCTGTGTAACAGTGCGGATTAAGTCCAGTATATTAGAGCCGGGTATAACACTGCCTTTATAAACAAATTTACCTTTGTCAATCCAGGATGTAGTCTGCTTGGCTTGTGACATTTTACTGAGTAACAATTCAGAATTTTTCTTATATCGGTCGTTTACAGAGCTAATAATTTCACTAATCACATGGCCGGCGCTGTCTAAAGAGTTGAACGGGTGAGATTGTAAAGGCTGCGGCATTGTTGGGTCAGATACATCAGGGGGCATTAACAGGTTCCCGACCACTGGCTGTATTTATACGGCCAGCGGTCAGGGTCTCTGAAGTCCGCCGTATAGACTAATTACGGCGGCACTTCAAAGACTGTGCACGCGTGATCGCGTGCACACATCTCTATGCCCTGGCTGTTGCTAACAGCCATGGACACTGGGCAGCATGTCAGGGGCCAATCTTTTGGCCCCTGAACATGTGATCGCTGTGACAACCAATCACAGCGATCGCAAGCATTTCTGCATATAAAACAGTGTGCACGCGATCACGTGCACACAGCCCTGTGCCCACGCTGTTACCAACAGCTCTGGGCACTGGGCAGAGTATCAGGGACCAATCTGATGGTCCCTGAACATGTGCTCGCTGTGAAAACCTATCACAGCGACCACATTTGTTTTATTTTTACTTTTCTGGCAGCAAATCTCCTGCCGCTTTTCTTCTCCTCACACATTGTTTCAGTTTGAGGAGAAGAAGAGACTCGAGAGAATTGCTGCCAGAAGAATACTGTGAAAAAAAAGTGTTACACTGTAAAACATTCTCTGTATAGATAGATTTCTATCTATCTATACAATCTATCTATCCATCTAGCTTTTTTTCTATCTATCTACCTTTCTTTCTTTTATTCTATTTGAATAGGCAGGTAGGGAATATATAATTATATATATATATCCACATATATATAATATATATAGCAATAGCGGTTTATTTATTTTTTAGCGGTAGTTAGTTTGTGTGTTATTTAGTTAGTGTTAGTGTTAGTGACGTTATGGCGAGGAAATTGTTTAGCGCCGAGGAGGCATACGCCATGCTGTGGTCTGAGTCGGAGACCGCATCAGAGATGGCGTCAGAGATGGAACCTGTTTTGGGCAGTGACGATGACAGCGTCACTTCAGGTTCATCTTCAGGGGACGTTGTCCCTGATGCAGTTGAAACTGCAGAACATGGAAGCCCCATCTTTTGGGCCTAGAATCCACAGATTTACTGCCACTCCTGGCATAACCGTGGACAATACAAATTTTGTCCAAATGGATTACTTCCATTTATTTATAACGGACGACATCCTAAATCAGATTGTCCACAAAACAAATTTATATGCCACTCAATATATAAGGCAGAAACCTTCATCCACCCATGCCAGAGATTGGACGTCCACCAATTTGCAGGAATTAAAAACATTTTTGGGGCTCACCCTAAATATGGGTATTGTCAAAAAGCCCTCCATTAAGTCTTACTGGTCAACAAGACACGCCCAAGCCACCCCAGTATATTCTGCAGTAATGCCCAGGTCTCGTTATGAGACAATAATGAGGTTCCTCCACTTCAATGACAACGCACAGGCCCCCCTAAGTATCGATGCAAACCGGTTTCGGTTGTTCAAAATAAGACCGCTAATAAAATCCCTGAATAATTTATTTCTGCAACTCTACACCCCTGAGCAGAATGTAAGTGTGGACGAATCCCTCCTCAACCTCCATGGCAGACTTAGCTTTCGCCAATATCTACCTTCCAAAAGGGCAAGATATGGCGTTAAGCTTTATAAACTGTGCGAAAGCGGGTCAGGATATACCACCGCCTTCAGGATTTATGAAGGGCGGGACCGCACATTAAATGTTCCTGGATGCCCCCCTGATCTTTCCACCAGCAGTAAGATAGTGTGGGAGATAATGCAGCCTCTGCTTCACAAGGGGTACCACCTGTACTGCGATAATTTGTATTCCAGTGTGCCCCTGTTTAGGCATTTGCATGCTGCAAGGACTGGGGCATGTGGTACCATGCGCAAAAACAGAATTAGTTTTCCACAGCAATTAGTGGGGAAGCGCATGGTAAAGGGGGACTCCTGTGCTTCTGCATCTGAGGAATGGTTGGCGGTCAAGTACAGGGATCGCAAAGATATATATGTGCCAAGCACGATTCATACTGCAGGAACAGTGGCAGTGAGGGAAAGAGGGGCAACATCGGACAAGCACAAACCAGTGAGCGTGTCCGAATATAACAAGTACATGGGGGGGGGTGGATTTAAGCGACCAGGTTTTACAGCCCTATTTAGTAAAGCGAAAAACAAAAACCTGGTACAAAAAAGTGGCCATTTATTTGTTACAGGTGGCAATCCACAATTCATTTGTGCTCTACAAAAAAAACAGAGGCAGAGACACATACCTGGATTTCCAGGAGAAAATTATTGAAGGCCTCATATTTGATGTTCAGGACACCCGAAAATGCCCCAGTCTGAGGATGTCACGCGACTAACTGAAAGACATTTCATCACTCGCATTCCCCCAGCACCAACCAGAAGCAACCACCAGAAAAAGTGCCGCGTCTGCAGAAAAGACGGGCACCGCAAAGATTCCCGATATTTCTGTCCATCATGTCCCTCGTAACCAGGCCTGTGCATTGAGCCATGTTTTAAAAAAATACCACACTGTTCTGAATTATTAGTTAATTTGTTGATAATATATTTGCCCTACATTACTTTTTTATTTTTCCCCTGATTTTACTCCAAGGGTGAGGGAGGGAATGGCTGGGGGGTGGATGTCATGTTTGCTTATTTTCTAAAGTTCATCTGCTGGAGAGCTCCATTTGCATAAACCTGCAATTTCTTATTTTAGAAAACCCCAAAAAATAAATTCCCATTATACCCCTAGATGAATATTTTGGGATTTCTGCTTCAAGAGCAGATATTTTGGAAGTGTTCTAGAAACTCTGTTGAGTTTTGTAAAACTAGCTTTGAAAAAAAGTGATTTGTGAAATAAGCTTCTTCTATCGTCCGCCCTCCTACATCTCTATGTGATAATAAGGCCCACATATTTGGTATCCCCATGCACAGGAGAAGTGGAAGAATGTGAAAGGAGATGAATTTTGGCCGTGGCCTATACTGTGTGTGAAAAATGCTGGTATAAACTGACGCATTTGCAAAAAAATTGCTAATTTTATTTTGATCCATCTTATTCAAGAAACTTTCAGAAGAAAACTGGACTGTCTAAAAATATGATAAACCCCTTGAAGAAAACCTTGTGGGGTCTACTTGCGTGAATGAAGTAATTTATGGGGTGATTCTAATCTTTCAGCAGCATTAGGCCCCCCAGAAAACAGTATGCGGCTATAAAATCAAGTGCAGAATTCCTGAACCGAAAAGGCCAAATAGCCTCCTTTTATGCCAAGCCCTGGCACATGCCCGTGAATAAAGCACACATATTTGGTATCCCCATGCACAGGAGAAGTGGAAGAATGTGAAAGGAGATGAATTTTGTCCGTGGTCCATTTTGTGTGTGAAAAAGCTAGCATAAACTGACGCATTTGATAAAAAAAAGCTAATTTTATTTTGTTCCATCTAATTCAAGAAACTTTCAGAAGAAAACTGGACTGTCTAAAAATATGATAAACCCCTTGAAGGAAACCTTGTGGGATCTACTTGTGTGAATGAAGTCATTTATGGGGTGTTTCTAATGTTTCAGCAGCATTACGCCCCCAAGAAAACAGTATGCGGCTATAAAATCAAATGCTAAATTCCTGGACTGAAAAGGCCAAAAAGCCTCCTCTTATGCCAAGCCCTGGCACATGCCCGCACAGTGAATAAGGCACACATATTTGGTATCCCCATGCACAGAAGAAGTGGAAGAATGTGAAAGGAGATGAATTTTGTCCGTGGTCTATACTGTGTGTGAAAAATGCTAGCATAAACTGACGCATTTGCTAAAAAAAAGCTGATTTTATTTTGTTCCATCTTATTCAAGAAACTTTCAGAAGAAAACTGGACTTGCTAAAAATATGATAAACCCCTTGAAGGAAACCTTGTGGGGTCTACTTGTGTGAATGAAGTCATTTATGGGGTGTTTCTAATCTTTCAGCAGCATTAGGCCCCCCAGAAAACCGTATGCGGCTATAAAATCAAATGCAAAATTCCTGGACCGAAAATGCCAAAAAGCCTCCTTTTATGCCAGGCCCTGGCACATGCCCGCACAGTGAATAAGGCACACATATTTGGTATCTCCATGCACGGGAGAAGTGGAAGAATGTGAAAGGAGATTAATTTTGTCCGTGGTCTATACCGTGTGTGAAAAATACTAGCCTAAACTGACCCATTTGCTAAAAAAAAGCTGATTTTATTTTGTTCCATCTTATTCAAGAAACTTTCAGAAGAAAACTGGACTGTCTAAAAATATGATAAACCCCTTGAAGGAAACCTTGTGGGGTCTACTTGTGTGAATGAAGTCATTTATGGGGTGTTTCTAATGTTTCAGCAGCATTACGCCCCCCAGAAAACAGTATGCTGCTATTAAATCAAATGCAGAATTCCTGGACCGAAAAGGCCAAATAGCCTCCTTTTATGCCAAGCCCTGGCACATGCCCGCACAGTGAATAAGGCACACATATTTGGTATCCCCATGCACGGGAGAAGTGGAAGAATGTGAAAGGAGATGAATTTTGTCCGTGGTCTATACCGTGTGTGAAAAATGCTAGCCTAAACTGACGCATTTGCTAAAAAAGCGCTGATTTTATTTTGTTCCATCTTATTCAAGAAACTTTCAGAAGAAAACTGGACTTGCTAAAAATATGATAAACCCCTTGAAGGAAACCTTGTGGGGTCTACTTGTGCGAATGAAGTCATTTATGGGGTGATTCTAATGTTTCAGCAGCATTACACCCCCCAGAAAACAGTATGCTGCTATAAAATCAAATGCAAAATTCCTGGACCGAAAAGGCCGAAAAGCCTCCTTTTATGCCAAGCCCTGGCACATGCCCGCACAGTGAATAAGGCACACATATTTGGTATCCCCATGCAAGGGAGAAGTGGAAGAATGGGAAAGGAGATTAATTTTGTCCATGGTCCATACTGTGTGTGAAAAATGCTAGCATAAACTGACACAATTGCTTCTTGCATTTTTTTCCAATTGTGCCCACTTTAGAGAGAAAAATAAAACTGATATATACTGACAAATGTCACTAAAACAAAGCCCTATCTGTCCTTTAAAAAGAGTGTAAAATTCAAAAATGAACTTGTGGTGTTATAGGTAAGAGAATCAAAAGTAGGTTACTACCGGTAGGAGGTAATTTCATAACTCCCTCTGACACAGAAGATACATCTGATTTGCATAGGAAATGCAGATCTTTGGCCATCAAAGGATGTCCACTGTCTGACAAATGTTTAATTGGCTCTTTCCTCACCAAGGTGCGAGATGTGCTGATTAAGGATTTGTCACTAGGGCTGACCAAACATCCTGACCAAACATCTAAAGCTATGCAAATGGATGCCTGTGGTGTGTCTGTCTGTGGACCAGGAGAAACATGGGAGAATGGCATGGTGTTCAAAGAAAGTATGATACATCAAGGCAAACCCCGTCATAATTTATATTTGTAATGACCCACATAGCTAGTTATGATCAGGGAAAATAGCCCTCATATATATGTCAAATTCAGATCCCTACACTCAGAGGAACTACCTGGGATTGGCTATTGGCTAAAAACATGGGCCTATTATAGTGGTGTTTGATATGCCCTGGTTGGTAAATGTCTGCACAGGTGAATGCAGGTAATATTATATTTCTAGGGGATTCCTGCAAGGACACATGATCACTTTTATGTTTCTCTATAGAAATACAACTGTGTAATGGGAGGAGTACCCTTCATTATCATATGAACAGCCTCCTCTCAGTGACATCACCAGCCAGTGAACTGGAGGGAAAAAACTGGGTTTAAAATGCCATGAGAAGTGAGGGTCAGTGTCAGTCGTTGGGGATCCATATCTCGGTTGGAGTGACTGCCCATATTTTCAGCTGTCCCCACAGCCAGGATATCGCCGCTGTACATCAGTAAGGTTTTGTTCTGTTTCTTTTATCCCTTTTATTTTCATAAACTGTTTGATTGCATTGTAACTGTATGTATATTTTTTATCTTTTATTCTGACAACTATTTTATGTATTGCACTGCACTATTGTGTATTAAATCTGAAATATTTATAAGTCTCTTCCTTGTAGTCTTACAGAACTTAATCTTCCGAAGGTGAGGAACGTTACCTGTATTTTATGTTCAATTTAGATAACCTGTGTTATAGGAACTGGGGTTAAGGGAACATAGAGACTTAGGCCCCTATTGCCTAGATAAGTATAGGTGGTGGTAGCATACTGTGGTATAAATTATTGGGGTGTTGGAAACTACGGGAGTAATTTAGCATAATCCTGTCATCTAGAGTAGGTGGGCGTGGATTTATGAGGTAAATTAATAAACTCAGTAGTGTAGTTCACCCCTGTGACGTGACCTGAGATCGGCGATCGTCACAGATTGGTGGCAGCGGTGGGATAGTGTTATTGTCATTTACACTGTTAAAGACGTTAAGTGTTTTGTTTAAGAAATTAACCTTTACACTTAAGGGCTGGAGTATCCTTGAAAAGAATACAACAGTCCACAAGGAAGAACTCAGTGCATACTATTTGTCAGCTAACATACATACGTGCAAAACAGTTTCCCTTCCCCTTCTTGTTTTTTCTTTTCTTTCTTTTATTTTGAAAAAACCGCTGATAAGATGGCAGAGGTGTATAGAAATAAGAGGAAAGATGAACTGCTAGTCCTCTGTGAGGAGAGAAGGCTGGACGGAACGAACAAAAGTAAAGCGGAACTGATCCAAGCGTTGGTGGCAGATGATACACAGCTCCACCATTCCGAGGGACCGGAGCAGGAAACTTCAGTCTCAGAGGAACGGACAGGAGACTCAAGTCAGGAACTGGCTGGGCATGGCAGTACCAGCAGTACCAGGTCTCAAAATGGTATGGAGTCTTCTCTTTCTCTAATCCTCCAGCAGATGGGCAACTGTGATCCGGATATGCGAATGCAACTGGTGATGCAAGAACGCCAAGCAGAGCGAGAAGCTGCACAACGCCAAGCAGATCGAGAGTTTGCAGAACGTCAAGCAGAGCGAGAGTATGCAGAACGCCAGGCAGAGCGGGAGTACCAGCTCAAGTTGACCCAAATGCAGCTGCCAAGTGCTTCATCCTCACCTCAGGGTGAGCCCACGGACACAGTCAACCTTAAACCCCGTCTAGAGCGTTTCCCTGTCATGGAGAAAGACGGTGATCTGGATGTTTATCTAAAAGGTTTTGAAAAGGTCTGCAGACAATTCCAACTGCCACCTGCAGACTGGGCTAAGTATCTGACTCCAGGGCTGAAAGGCAAAGCTCTGGAGGTGTTTGCAGCCCTGCCCACAACTATTGATCAAGATTATGAGGCTATTAAAAAGGCCTTAATCCAACGATTTAACCTCACCCCAGAGGTATACAGGAAACGATTTCGGGCTTTGCAGCGCACGGGTACTGACAGTTACTCAGACCTGGCCGATGGACTAAAGAACCACTTCAGGCAGTGGACGCAGGGATTAGCTGTCAACACCTTTGAAGATTTGGAGGATCTGATGATCCTGGACCAGTTTCTCCACACCTGTCCTATGGAAGTACGACAGTTTATTTTGGACCGTGAGCCCAAGACCCTGGATAAAGCTGCCCAGATAGCGGATGTATATGCCGCCAACAGAGCGCCAGAGGCGCGAAAGCCTGCTGTTCCAGGCTGGAAAGGGGGAAAGCCCCCTATTAACACTTTTGCCCCTACTCGCAGATCACCAGGAGGTGTTGCCCCTGCCCCACTTCCCAGGCCTGCTGTTGATAATCGCAAGTGTTTTGGATGCAACCAAGTGGGGCATATCAGCACTGCTTGCCCAGAGAAGAGGAAAACTACCCCTTTGCCCAAACCATCTATTTTGTCCCCAGCAGTTTTGTTTGTGGGTGGGAGGGAGAGGGCATCTTGTGACAATTTACAAGCGGTCACTGTGGGCAAGACGGTTACCATGGGACTGAGGGACACTGGTGCCGAAATGACTCTTGTCCACCCAGAGCTTGTTTCTTCAGAAGACATTATCCCAGGAAAAACTCTAACTGTTTCTGGAGTTGGTGGTCTGATCCCGGCCTTACCCATGGCACGAGTTTACCTGGATTGGGGGGCGGGAAGAGGGATGATGGATGTGGGAGTGACGGATAAAATCCCCACTAATGTGTTACTAGGAACCGATCTGGGACGTTTAGTCTCCAGATATATTTCTTCAGACCTTGAGGAGGACTCTAGCGTACTTGCTGCCCCATGTGTGTCACCGCAGGTAGTATATGATAATAATGAAACTGTCAATACTATGGAATGTGATGACCCTGTGTCCAGCAATGTTATAGACTTACATAATGTTACTGTGCTTAGTGATAGCCTAGACTCATCTAACAATGCATTGGATATAGACTGTATAACTAGCAATGATGTAGGTGATTGTATAGCGTCAGATAATGATTTGTGTGTAGATTTAGTAGCGGGAAACGTCATAAACATGCATGAAATCCCTGTCACATGCACACACACACCAGTTCACCAAGACGGGGAGAAGGTTGTGTCCATTTCTCCTGTGACGCGCAGTCAGGGTGCCTGTAACACAAACCTGGGTTCTGGGCCCCCTACTGTGTCTGCTACAGAGGAAGTGGGGACAGCTGACAGCCCGCAGCCAGCGGCAGAAGTTAGTCAGAATGTGTTGCTATCAGCCAGTACTGACGCAGAATGTCAGTTGTTTCAGACGGCCCTACGCACTGACGATAGTCTGCAGAAGCTGCGACAGCTGGCTGATCGGACCCCAGAGGAGGGGGACACTGAAAAAATAACCTGGGACCAGGGGAGACTGTATAGACAAAGTATTTCCACTGACCCCCAGCAGGATGCATTAAAAGACAGGCAACTAGTGGTGCCACGTCAGTTCAGGGAACAACTCCTGCGGGTGGCTCATGAGATACCACTAGCTGGTCACCTAGGGATAAGTAAGACTAAGAGTCGTTTAAAACACAATTTTTACTGGCCTGGCCTGGGGAATGATGTGACAGATTACTGCCGTTCCTGTATTGTGTGCCAAAGGATGGGGAAGTCGGGACCTGTGCACCGGGCCCCCCTCATTCCTTTGCCCATAATTGATGAGCCTTTTCGACGGATTGCTGTGGATCTGGTAGGGCCCTTGGCCATACCCAGCAGTTCTGGAAAGCGCTTTATCCTGACGGTAGTGGATTATGCCACACGTTACCCAGAAGCCATAGCATTATCCTCCATCAGGGCTGATAAGGTAGCAGACGCCCTTCTGACCATATTTTCCCGTGTAGGATTTCCCAGGGAGATGCTCACAGATCAGGGGACCCAGTTTATGTCAAATTTGATGCAGTGCCTCTGTAAGAAAATACAGGTGCAACACCTGGTGGCCAGCCCTTACCATCCTCAGACTAATGGTCTGTGTGAAAGGTTTAACGGGACCCTCAAGCAGATGCTACGAATGCTTGTGGCGTCCCAAGGGCGAGACTGGGAGCGTTATCTCCCGCACCTGCTATTTGCTTACCGAGAGGTACCGCAGGCATCAACCGGTTTCTCACCCTTTGAGCTCCTGTATGGAAGGAGGGTACGGGGACCCCTAGATCTCATGAAAGAAGCATGGGAGGGAGAATTGGTTACACCAGAGGTCTCTGTGATAGATTATGTCTTGAAATTCAGAGAGAGGATGCAGGAACTGACAGGCCTAGTACATGAGAACATGGTGCAGGCACAGGCAAGTCAGAAGAGGTGGTATGATAGGAATGCCCGAGAGAGAGTGTATGCGGTGGGTCAGAAGGTATGGGTACTGGTCCCTATGACCCAAAACAAACTCCAGGCGGCATGGGAAGGCCCATATCCAATTCATCAACGCCTCAACGATGTGGACTACGTAGTCACGATCGATCATGTTCGCAAGAAACACAAAGTTTTTCATGTGAATATGATCAAGGCGCATTATGACCGGGATATGTGCGCTCTGCCAGTCTGCAGTTTGCCAGAGGAGGGAGAAAGTGAAACACTGCTGGATTTAGTGGCTTCCGCAAAGGAGATAGGATCCATTGAGGATGCCGTAGTCAATTCACAGCTGTCTGAGGGTCAGAAGTTCCAGCTGCAGGAGGTACTTAACCCCTTCCTTGCCACTTTTACAGGGAGACCTGGGAGAACTCCGCTAGCAACTCACCATGTAGACACGGGGCATCACCAACCTGTTAGGTAAGCAGCTTATAGAGTTTCCCTAGAAGTGAGGGCTGACATGAAGAAAGAAATAGAGGAAATGTTAGGACTGGGCGTGATCCAGGAGTCTCAAAGTGCCTGGGCATCACCTGTAGTGCTTGTCCCCAAAAAGGACAAGACAACACGATTTTGCGTGGACTACAGGAAGTTGAATACCATCACTGTGTTTGATGCGTATCCAATGCCCCGCATAGATGAGCTTTTGGATCAGCTAGCCGGTGCCCGGTACCTAACAATTATGGATTTAAGTCGGGGGTATTGGCAAATCCCTATGTCCGTGGAAGCGCAGGAGAGGTCCGCTTTCATCACCCCCTTTGGACTCTATGAGTCCAAGGTAATGCCCTTTGGTATGAAAAATGCTCCTGCCACATTCCAGCGCTTGGTGAACAAGCTGTTAGAGAAGTTTGAAGGGTTTGCTGTCGCTTACCTGGATGACATTGCTGTATTCAGTCAGACCTGGGAGGATCACCTGACCCACCTGTCACAGGTGCTCAGGCGTATCCAGGATGCAGGACTGACCATCAAGCCTGGAAAGTGTCAAATCGGCATGACCGAAGTGCAGTACCTCGGGCACAAGGTGGGTGGAGGGACACTAAAGCCAGAGCCAGGAAAGGTTGATGCAATTTCTGCCTGGCCCACTCCTAAGACCAAAAAACAGGTTATGTCCTTTTTGGGGACCGCAGGATACTATAGAAAGTTTGTTCCTAACTATAGTTCCCTAGCAAAACCTTTGACAGACCTCACAAAGAAGAAACAGCCTCAAATAGTTCATTGGACTGCCGACTGCGATAGTTCTCTGTCAGCTTTAAAAGCTGCCCTTGCTAGCTCCCCAGTCTTGCAAAGCCCGGATTTCACTCGTAAGTTTGTGGTGCAGACTGACGCCAGCGCCTATGGGCTAGGCGCAGTGCTCAGCCAGGTAAATCCAGAAGGGCATGAACATCCAATAATGTATTTGAGCAGAAAGCTTCTACCGAGGGAGGTTGCGTATGCCACTGTAGAGAAGGAATGTTTGGCCATTGTATGGGCCTTGCAGAAATTACAGGCATACCTCTATGGGCGCAGATTTACCGTAGTGACCGACCACAACCCACTTAGTTGGTTGCACAGGGTAGCAGGTGATAACGGGAAGCTGCTGAGATGGAGTTTAGCCTTGCAACAATATGATTTCACTATCCAGCACAAAAAGGGCAGTGAGCATGGCAACGCAGATGGGTTATCGCGCCAGGGGGAAGCTGCGGAGATCGGCTTGGGATATTGATGGCTATATCAATGATCCCATGCCATGTCTTAAGGGGGGAGGTGTGGTGTTATAGGTAAGAGAATCAAAAGTAGGTTACTAGGAGGTAATTTCATAACTCCCTCTGACACAGAAGATACATCTGATTTGCATAGGAAATGCAGATCTTTGGCCATCAAAGGATGTCCACTGTCTGACAAATGTTTAATTGGCTCTTTCCTCACCAAGGTGCGAGATGTGCTGATTAAGGATTTGTCACTAGGGCTGACCAAACATCCTGACCAAACATCTAAAGCTATGCAAATGGATGCCTGTGGTGTGTCTGTCTGTGGACCAGGAGAAACATGGGAGAATGGCATGGTGTTCAAAGAAAGTATGATACATCAAGGCAAACCCCGTCATAATTTATATTTGTAATGACCCACATAGCTAGTTATGATCAGGGAAAATAGCCCTCATATATATGTCAAATTCAGATCCCTACACTCAGAGGAACTACCTGGGATTGGCTATTGGCTAAAAACATGGGCCTATTATAGTGGTGTTTGATATGCCCTGGTTGGTAAATGTCTGCACAGGTGAATGCAGGTAATATTATATTTCTAGGGGATTCCTGCAAGGACACATGATCACTTTTATGTTTCTCTATAGAAATACAACTGTGTAATGGGAGGAGTACCCTTCATTATCATATGAACAGCCTCCTCTCAGTGACATCACCAGCCAGTGAACTGGAGGGAAAAAACTGGGTTTAAAATGCCATGAGAAGTGAGGGTCAGTGTCAGTCGTTGGGGATCCATATCTCGGTTGGAGTGACTGCCCATATTTTCAGCTGTCCCCACAGCCAGGATATCGCCGCTGTACATCAGTAAGGTTTTGTTCTGTTTCTTTTATCCCTTTTATTTTCATAAACTGTTTGATTGCATTGTAACTGTATGTATATTTTTTATCTTTTATTCTGACAACTATTTTATGTATTGCACTGCACTATTGTGTATTAAATCTGAAATATTTATAAGTCTCTTCCTTGTAGTCTTACAGAACTTAATCTTCCGAAGGTGAGGAACGTTACCTGTATTTTATGTTCAATTTAGATAACCTGTGTTATAGGAACTGGGGTTAAGGGAACATAGAGACTTAGGCCCCTATTGCCTAGATAAGTATAGGTGGTGGTAGCATACTGTGGTATAAATTATTGGGGTGTTGGAAACTACGGGAGTAATTTAGCATAATCCTGTCATCTAGAGTAGGTGGGCGTGGATTTATGAGGTAAATTAATAAACTCAGTAGTGTAGTTCACCCCTGTGACGTGACCTGAGATCGGCGATCGTCACAGAACTTTATTCACCTGCAGAGTTATAGTCATCTAAAGAAGCGCATAGCAAAATTGTGAAATTTGCTCTGGTCATTTAGCTGTAAAACAGCCTAGTCCTTAACCGATTAAGAGAGTAAAGCTACATTCACACGAGCGTATCAGATTCACGCGCGTGAAAAACTAGCGTGAACCTGGTTTGTGTGCGTTGTGTTATGCATCAGAGTGCTTTGCGAGTGGCATGTGTTATTCACACATTCGCAAAGCACATCTTTTTTTTTTAATTATTATTTTCAATTGAATTGATGCGCAAATCAAGCACCGCACATGGATGTGCATCCGTGTGCGATGCGTGGTTTTCATGCACCCATTGACTTCAATGGGTGCATAGGTGCGTGAAAACGCAACAATATAGGACATGCATAGGACTCTCGCTACGTGAAAACTCACGCATGTGTGAACGGCCGCATTGAAGTCAATGGGTCCATGTGCTGCATGTGATTTCCATGCACAGCACACGGACGTTATTCACGCTCGTGTGAATGGGCCCTTAAGCTCATCTTTTCCTGCTTATGTTGCTTAGTATGCAACAAGAATTTCTGCAGAACAGTTGTATACCTCTTGATCTTTTCTGTAAATTATCCAAATCGTGTTTAGGAACCATGTACATTTAGGCTGGGTTCACACGACCATGTTACGTCCGTAATGGACGGAACGTATTTCGTCCGGAAGTCCCGGACCGAACACACAGACACTTACCATCTCTCCATGCTGACAGGATCACAGGCTTCGTGCTGGACGGGCTGTGGGCGGAGCTTCCTCCTCTTCACTTGTTCCTCGGCTCTTAGTCCGTGTGTGTGTAACTAAGAACAGAGCACAGAGTAGAGGCAGAGCCCAGTGGCGCCCCCTACATGCTTGGAGGGGGCAGTGCCCTGTGCGCTCACACAGCTTGCACACCCCTAAGGCCAGCCCTGGTGCCACACATGCCCCCTTGTAGATAATGTGACACATGTCCCCTTGTAGGTACTGCCAGCCATCCTTGTAGATATTGTCACACTCCTCCTTGTAGATAGTGCCACAAACACACCCCACCTGTAGATAGTGCCACACACCCTCTTGTAATTATCACTACACCCCCTCCTTGGACATATAGACAGTGACGCCAGGGGCTACTCCTGGAGCAGAATTCCCTGCCAGAGCGTCGGAAACGGGGATTCCGCTTCCGAGGAGCTACTAATGTCACTGTCCATATATGGACAGTGACGTCAAGGGCTTTCCCAGGCACAGAGTGCCGTGGCTGGGGCATGGCCTGATTACAAAGATCAAAGGTTGGGGCCATGGCTAACTCATAGCCCCACCTACTCTATTTTTCACTATGAGATAAGAAGCGCCATATATGTGTGACAGCTGCTTATCCCCACTACCTATGGCAATAAACAGACATGCTGGTACAATCTAAGGGTATGTGCACACGATGAGAGGCTTTTACGTCTGAAAAGACAGACTGTTTTCTGGAGAAAACAGCTGCCTCGTTTCAGACGTAAAAGCTCCTCCTCGCATTATGCGAGGCGTCTGTGACGCTCGTAAATCTTGAGCTGCTCTTCATTGACTTCATTGAAGAACGGCTCAAATTACGTTGCAAAGAAGTGTCCTGCACTTCTTTGCCGAGGCAGTCAATTTACGCGTCGTCGTTTGACAGCTGTCAAACGCCGACGCGTAAATAACAGGTCGTCTGCACAGTACGTCGGCAAACCCATTCAAATAAATGGGCAGATGTTTGCCGACGTTAGACACTGAGTTGGGTCAGGTCTGCTAACCCTTTGGTACACTTATTGGTCTACCGTGCTGCTGCTCTCCATGTGTTTGTCTGTATGTTTATTATATTTCATGTGGTACCATGTATTGTTACTTATTAATAAAGATTTATATATTCTTTTACAATACGTGACTACTATATGTATAATACCATTTATTGGGGTGTTTTGTCCCCTGTGCTTCAGTGCTTCTAGGTTGCCGACGTATTGTAGCCCTATTTTCAGACGTAAAACGAGGCATAATACGCCTCGTTTACATCTGAAAATAGGTCGTGTGAACCCAGCCTAAGGGTAAATTTTTTTGGGGGGGTGGTCAGGAGCCAGCTGAACACTTATTTGTTTATTTGAAGATTTTATACCCTTTATACAGACTTAATGCCCACATTTATCATGCCGTTTAAACTGCGACCACAGAAGTCGCAAATTACAAGGTGTGACAAATTTGCAGTTAAATTTGCGACTTTTCTTGTCACTCGTCAAAATTAGAAAGTGAAAAAAGTGAGTATGGTCTCCAAGGAGACATAGTTTTAGTCGAATTTATAAAGTAGAAATTCGGAAAATAGCGCAAATTTTGTGGCAAAGCTACAAAGGTCAATATTTGTTTTCTGCCTCTCAGACAGTACAAAATACACAAAATTTATTTGGTGGATATGCCAACTATCTCCTTTCATTAGATAAATGTTACTAGATACTAAATAAATCTTTTCATGCCAATAAATCTTTAAAATGTTACATTTTGTGGAACAATTAGTATCATTTTGCCACAATGTGCGATAAACTAACAAAATAATGTTACAGAATGTTTTTTTAAATTTGATACAAGCTGACCTTTACAAAACCCACTATATACAACTGGTTTGGTCTGGTATGGGGTCGCTGACAGTTGTGCATTGTAGAAAGTGTTGTGAGACTATATGTAAGGGTTAAAATCTTTATGGTTCTGACACTCCAAGACTGTTTAGATTGTTTTTTTGGAAGAAAGAATCTTCTCGTGAGATAAAGAGGAACTGACACTACCAGTTACAACTAAGTGTGGAGTTGAATCTTGGATTAGTTTTGATTTATTTTGAGCTGGAAACAATTAGGGTATATAAGGATGGATTAGATATAGGGGGATTGAGCTCATCTCAAACGTTGACATCGTATCCATGCTATTGTTATTGTTATCCTGAGTGTTGGTGGACACAACAGCGTGCTCCCTGGATGTGAAATTACTTGATGATTTCTTTTTGTATGTTTAGGCCTAATTCACATAACCACCATTGCAGATCTCGCTGAAACAATAGCGCAGCAGTCTACGCTATTGTTACCAGTAAAACCACGGATACCCCGATGGAAACCCAACGGAACCCATTAAAGTCAATGGGTTCGATTGGCTGCTGTTGGTCTCCCCGGGGTGCAACCAGTGTGTCATGTATTTTTAATACATTCACTCCTATGACGAAGCAGAGCAACAGAAATACCGACCACAGATGTGAATATAGCCTAACTTATATCTGCAAGTTTATTTATTCCTTTGTATATGTTTATACTTATGTTGTATGCTCACTGAAGTAAACAGTATTTATTTTACTTCGCTATCATACCACACCTCCACACTGTAGCTATATTTCCCAACTTTGAAGTATTGTAAAAAGGGACAACATGCGTCGCGCCAAATCTTTTCACAGTTAAGCCACGACTCTAACCCCATCCCAAACAGTATATTGCCAAATAGCTGCCCGCACACAGTATAATGCCCCCATAGCTACCCCCACGCACTATAATGCCCACACAGATGTCCCATACAATATAATGCCCCCATAGCTGCCCCATACAGTATATTGCCCCATAGCAGCCCCCATACAGTATAATGCCCCCACAGCTGCCCCATACAGTATAATGCCCCCATAGCTGCCCCATACAGTATAATGCCCCCACAAATGTAACATACAGTATAAGGCCACATAGCTGCCCCGATACTATATATAGCCTCATAGCTGCCCCATACAGTATAATGCCCCTGCAGTTGTCATCATACAGTATATTGCCCCATAGTGCCAAAAAAAATAAAAATAAAAGATAAATACTTACATAGCCTTGTTCCCACGACGAGTGGAGGAGATAGATCGCTCTGCTGTTCCGCTTTGTGCTAAGAGTCGGTCGGCGCAGACAGGCGCGATGACGTCACTACATAGCGCCTGTCTGCCAAGCTGCTATATAGTAAATATAGTAAATATAGTAAATATAGTATATAGTAAATGGTGAAGCAGGGAGATCCCTGCTTCACCATTGGATTCAAATATATTTGCATCCTGAGGACGTAGATATAGTTGAAAATGGGACATACCACCGTCCGCCCGGGACAGCAGGACACCGCCCGGAATCCGGGACTGTCCCGCTGAATCCGGGATGGTTGGGAGATATCTGTAGCCACAAGGAAAGAAATACTAGCCAGACGTTTTATAAATATGGTGCGTGAGCCTTTCAATTCCATATCTACTACAAAACACTGGCCCACATTTAATAATCATGTCTAATAATTAGACAGTGTAGGCAGGTACTAAATGTTCCAAATTTGTCACAGTAATGTATGCTGCATGATCATTTTGGCGCATCTTGCATAAACAGTTAGACATTTTCTCTTCCTTATACCACTTTTGATTTGGCTTATTTTGCGGCAGTATTTTGTGCCATTTTTGTTAGCTAATTTTGGGCACACATTGACACATTTAAGCCACACTCTTTCCAGTAAACCACTTCCCTTTACTGCTAAACCACTCCCCCTTTTGGAACACTCTTTAAAGTGTCTAGGGAGGTGCAAACATCAAAACTGTCCAAACTTCACCAATTTCCAACCAAAATTTGGTGCATTTTTTCACACTTTTTAAACCCAGACAGAGTAGTAAATCTGCCCCATTGTCTGTGACCATTTTTCTCAACATATTAGACACCCTGATGGTACCTGTAAAATAATAAAAATACTAACAAAAATACTAAAATAAATACTAACAATTTTTAAGAAAGAACATATGCTTATAAGACCATGGAATTGTGTCATGTAATTTTGCCAGATCAGCTAAAAGCTGTACCCAAAATGTATATCTCTCAGACCATATTAGTACATGGATGTTAAATTTGGGTTTCAATGGGTTCCTATGGTCTACTCTCATAGGTGGACACTCATACATTGGCATCCTTCCCCACGGAGAGTCATTTTGAGACTTTCTTGGACTTTCTTTCATGTCTTTTATTTACTTTTTTCTGTGGTCTTTTTTTTTTTGCATTAAATATTTTTTGACTCTACATATTTTTCCTACTGCACACCCTTGCGTATTTCTTATATCACAAGTTGAGTAGTCAAGTATTATATTTAACATTACCTTTCTGGCCACAATGGATGTCGAATCACTGTATACCGTGTACTTACATTCCCCATGTGGGATGAATAATGGCATATAAAACTTACATGGAACAACATAGTCTTCCCACAACTTGGGGTGGCGAAGATGGTTTACATTACCCTAACACACAATCACCGCAAATGGGGACCATTATGGGTTGTTGTTTTGCGCTACAGTACATTGACAATATATTTATAATATGGTGTTTCGTACTCAACTAGCCCGATCCAGCGCCGTCTCTCCCTGCCAGCAGTCACTGCAATGAGTCTTGCGGTAGTGATACCGGGCAGCGCATGCGGAAACTGTACAACTGTCTGGCCAATCAGAGAGGAAGGCGCCATATTTAAAATAGCTATGCACTGGCCTGAATGCAAGCTATAAGGGTATGTTCACACGCTTAATCAAAAACGTCTGAAAATACGGAGCTGTTTTCAAGGGAAAACAGCTCCTGATTTCAAACGTTTTCTAAGCAAATGGCGTTTTTCGCTGCGTTTTTTTGCAGTCGTTTTTGGAGCTGTTTTTCTATAGAGTCTATGAAAAACGGCTCCAAAAATGGTTGAAGAAGGGACATGCACTTCTTTTTCATGGCCATTTTTTTACACAGCCGTTTTTCAAAACAGCTGCGTAAAAGAAACGGCCCTTCGGAATAGAACGCCATTTTTCCCATTGAAATCAATGGGCAGATGTTTGGAGGCGCTCTGCCTCCTTTTTTTTCGGCCGTTTTTCTCCCGTTTACGGCCCGAAAAGCGGCCGAAAAGAAGCCGTGGGAACATACCCTTAGGGTAAGTTCACATGTAGCGAATACGCTGCAGAATTTAAATCCGGATTTGCAGGCTGAAAATCTGCTGCATATTATAATAGCAGCAAAGTGGAAGTGATTTTAACAAATCTCATTTACACGCTGCAGAAAAATTCCGCACAGAATACATGCATAAATTGACCTGCGGTGCGGATTATAATTCTGCAGCATGTCAATTTATAATGCGGAATCGCAACACATTTGTTGCAGAATTTCCCGTTAAGTTCAATGGGCAAATCTAATTCTGTAACAACTTTTAATTGCTATGAAATTTGGTGCAATGTCTTTGCATATTCATAGGAAATTCTGCAAGTTCCAAAAAAAAATAAAACTCTATTTGCAAAGTTATAAAAAAAGAAAAAAATATCCACCTCTCCTGACACGTCCCTGCTACCTCAGCTATTCTGTGTACAGACGACCTCCTGAGATGAAGTTTCATCACAGGTGACCACTGCAGCCAATCACAGGAGACCACCTGTACCCAAACCAGCCAGGGGAGCAGGGACGCGTTGTTATGGGAGCGGCAGGAGAGTGTAAAGTCTTTTGTATTTTCCACATTATAAAATACTGTTCCACATTAGAAAATTCCCCCAATTATATACGCGCCAAACTAAGCATGATTTGATGCGTATATTCAGGCGGATTTCCCTGCGGTTTCTGGGTTGGATATGTTGCAGATTTTTCCACAGCATATCTGACCGGTATCAACTTACCTTAAGGCCTCTTTTACATGGCAGTATCTTGGTCAGTATTTAGCATCATATTTGATCCAAAACCAGGAGTGAGTACAAAACACGGAAGAGGTACAAATCTTTCCCTTTTAGCTTTTCCATTTTATGTTCTACTACTTGTTTTGGCTTCCAAATACTGGTACAAAATACTGACGTGTGAAAGAGGCATTAGGGGTATTCTCTAGCTAGGCACCACTCAGTACGCAGCGAGTCTTAACCCAAGCTGGGATAAGAACGTGGTCGCATATTCTACTCTTCCACAGTGCTCACAGTGAAGCCTAATAGCACCTAAACCTTAGGTGTGTCTGCTTAACAAAACGTGGAGTTTGAACCACTCAGCATACACAATAAAATTTAGTGCAATAGTTTAATGTAATTTAAAGGAAATTGGCGAACAAACAATACAATACCCAAAGGACAATACCAGCAGAGATCCCTTCATTTACAATTATTTAAACAGGCTTTTGCAAAGATGCTGTCGGTGGGACGCTTACAACTAAACCTTTTACTCAATGAACAAGCTTTCACAAATTACCTGCTCGCGGGACATAAACCACTGTCCGCTTACCTCTGTACACAAGCTTCTACAAACAGTCTAACCAAGGATCGGTTACTTTGAGTTCAAACTTGTACAACACTCTGCTCGCGGGACTCTTTACCACATCCCAGTTACCTTTTATCCCAATTTGGTATGAAACCAAATAGAAAACCTCTGGACCTTTTGAACTGGGATAATACCCAGCGAGGAGCAATGCAAACCTGAACTGGGGACCCTTCCTAATTAGGTCGGAAACCAAATTTTGTCTGAAACCAATTAAGCCTCTCTGGGTTTAAGAACTTCCTGAGAGTGGTATTAAAAATTACCCTAACAACCCCCTGCTCCCACTTACTGAACTGTTGTAGCTAATGGAAATAAAGTGTGGACAGACTTTAGCAAAGCAAGGTGTCCGCTTACCTGTAAGTTTGCACTGGCCTGCACTGATGAGATTTTCCCAATAGTCATGCTACCAACAAGTTGGGTTCAAGCTCTTGAGACCACGTCAAGGTCACCAAGAAATGTTGTGGGCTACCACTAATGAGAGACTGAGTCTTCAGGAAGATATGATTTATTCATGGGGAAAAATTAACACATTCAGCACATTTTAATGGAAACGCTCATATAGGGGGGGTCTCCACTTTTATACATATACACTTTGAATTGTACATCAAATCCTCACCCCAATTGCGTGTCTATCATTATCACTCTATCGCATTGGATACATACATACATGTATGCACAGCTCTGGGTTCTGTAATGGTCTTCTACAACTAGCCAAAATGTCTTTGTCTTGTCAGAAACAATTTACTGCCAGTTACTTGAGTAATCTCCCCCTACCTTGGAATTTGGCTAATAGCCTCTGTAACCTGAGAATGTAATATATAGCATAACAGGTGGCTGAAATCTATTTTTTTTCCCCCTTCACATCATTGGATGTGTTGCAGGAGAATAAACTTTTTGCTTTTGGGTTCCTCATGGCATTGTGGTATAGGTACCTAATCTGTGGTGTAAATGTAGGCATAGTTTCCACACCTTTTCCTCAGGCAAGATAAACTGTCATTACCTGGGGGCTCATTTAGAGAACTTCTGAGCTTCTAATTCTAAGCTGGTTCAAGTTTGGAAGTTGTCTGTATGCAAATATTAATATATGTTTATTAGTCTTTCATCCTTTTCCAGTATTGCCTAGAGTTCTTTCATAATTGTACAAAGATTCCCAAGATGTGAGTTATAAGTAACCTCAAGGATTATTGTCTGCAGTTCATTGTATTTGAGGTAGATGTTCCTGCAAATGGAAACGACTCTACTGATTTGGCTGTCTGTTATTTTGAGACTATAGCCTCGCTTGATGTTCATGTAGATGTTCATCACGGTCCACAGGGTCTGAGCATCATAGTATCTCATGGCCTGGCTATACATGATTGATCTTTAATGTTTGTGGTGGAAGCTATCTTTTCTGAGATAGGTGTTTCTGTCTGTGGGTTTCTTATAGATGGATGTTACCAGTTTATTGCCATTTGTGCCAATTCTCATGTCCAAGAAATGTATTTCCTTTTTTTTGCGGTAGGTGAATTTTAATTTTAAAAGTGTAAGGACTTTTATTTTTGTGGATGCACAGTAGTTTTTTTTTCAACTTGCCATCTGTATGTAATGATCTGATACCCAGAGATACAAAACAATCAAACAACACAATTATGCCTATAGCATTCCACATTCCCATGACTTGGGTTAGGTTCAAGGTACTCTAGCTAGTCCAGTGGTTCATTCTCTGGATAACATTAGCTGATTTGAAAACCGCCCAAAAATAAGAGGGATTGGAGATATGGTTGCAATAGACAATGGCAAATAAAAGTCTAAATAAACGTACGAAAGTTGGCAACGGGTGTCAAACAGAGAAAGATGCGGTACCAGGAGTGAGAGGTAGCCTAGTCAGGAATACAAGGGGTCAGTAACGGAAATGTAGCAGAACCGTGTAGTTGGTAGAGTTGCAGTAGTCACATAAACCAGGTCAAACAAGAGTCAATAAGGAGTCAATGCACAGCAGGAGAGAAGAGCCTCCAGAATCCGCTCTTTTCTTACGGAGGAAACCGCCAAAACTCTAATTGTTGCTCTGATTCACTCTCGTCTTGACTACTGTAACTCATTACTAGTCGGTCTTCCCCTCACCAAACTCTCCCCTCTCCAATCTATCCTCAATGCAGCAGCCAGGCTCATCTTTATGACCAACCGCTACACCAACGCCTCTAATCTGTGCCAGTCACTGCACTGGTTGCCCATCCCCTTCCGAATAAAATTCAAATTTATTACTCTCACCCACAAAGCTCTCCACAGTGCTGCACCTCCTTACATCTCCTCCCTCATTTCTGTCTACCACCCTACTCGGGCTCTACGTTCTGCCAACGATCTTAGATTAAAATCCTCCATAATCCGAACCTCCCATAAAAATGGCCGGACCATTGTACAGAACAAACACTGTTACACTTTGTGTCTCCCTTATTTCCTCATAGATTGTAAGCTCTTGCGAGCAGGGTCCTCACTCCCCAGGTTTGAATTGTAAATTAACTTTGTCACTATGTAATGTCTGATATTGTTTGTTTCATGTTCCCTCTAAATTGTAAAGTGCTGCGTAATATGTTGGCGCTATATAAATAAAGATTATTATTATTAAGTATGAGAAGTATTATCACTGGGTGGATGTGCAACTTAAAGAAGGAAGTGGCCTTGGGACTATATCAAAACAAGTTCTCCCACCAAGACACTTCCGAGACCGCCTCAAGGTTCTTCACGATTCCTGTGATCTTTTTAGTGTCATGTTCCAACTGAATAGTGGCTTGGTGTTGGGAATCTTTCAGTTTCTCCACGACATCCTCTTCCTCATTGAAGTCTAGCAGGAGATTTCTTAGTTCGATGCCAAACCCAAGAGGAATCGTCTGGAGTCTCACAGGGGTGTCTGGACGGATGTCGAGTCTTTTTTCAGGGGTCACAAGAGTTCTTCCCTTCTGATCCGCCACATCAACGCCTAATACGGGATTAAGGGTACAGTATGCTCCTGGGAGGAGTATGCCTCTTTCGGTGCAGTTAGTTGCGTGGATAGTATATGAAACATTCTGTATATGATACCAGCACCAATATCCTTGACCCATGTATTTTAAGTTTGAAGAGGGTATTGGGTTGGCCTTCATTTCACAGGACCCCTTGGTATCCCAACACTGGTGTCTAAGCACCCGGTCGTAATTACCTCGGCAGAGGATAGCATCCTCCTTCTTCCAACATCCATCTGTGTCAAACAGATATGGATGGCTGCCCTCATAGGTTAGGATATCTGAGAGGAGCTGTGGATTAAGCACCATGTTCTGCATGACAAAACCCAGGTTTGTGGCACTATATCCCAGTCTTACAGTGCCCGATACGGGTGCCAAGAATGAGGTGGTACACGTTAGATTCCGACACCAATGCCACTGAACTACCCACCAGTTGGTATGATTCATTGCAAATGAAGATATCAGAGGACTTACCCTTTGTTGGAGGTTAAATGGGTAGTGGCCGCTAAAAAGTGAAGACACAATATGTTTCAAGTTGCCTGAGAGTTCCCCCTGAATCTGTGTACATGTCAGGGCGAGTTGTGTTCTATCTTGCTCCTCCAGGAGACCAACAACTAACCTTCTAAACTTCTCTCGTAGAGCAGAAGATAGAGAGGTAGTGGCATCTATGTGCGCATGCTGCAAACCCTCAAGGACATAGTTTACATCAAGCTGTTTCTTAAAACCTTCACTGGCATGTCTCCCCAGATTCCCAAGTTTACTCATCAGGACTTCCATAACCATAGTGTTCATAGCTCCTACGCCCAACGCACCTCCTCCTAGGCCCATGGCTACCAGATCCCTTCGTTTCCTGTTACTCCAGAGTTTATTTTCCTTTCTTACTTCTTGTCCCGCCTCTACCCATCCTCTTATCATGTCAATTTGGTTCCTCCCGTACTTCTCACATCTATGATCCCAGTGATCTACCCTGAAATCATCTACCGAAACTCTCCATGTGTGTAGCACAAATTTGGTATTGGTGATAATTCTCCAGGGAGATGACAACTGAGGAGTAATGGGATCTGCTAATCTATGTGTAGGGACGTTACAAGAGTCAGAATGAGGTTTCACTGGCTGGAGACCTTCTGACTCGTAAGGAATTTGTACCACCGTCACACATACCTGACCTCTTCCTTTAAAGGGATACCATTGATCACTGTCTCCAGCCTGTAATACTAGGTTCCGGATGGGTTTAATTTTGGACAGATAGACCCACTGTGTAAATGTCCAGCACCCTTCGTCGACTGCCTCACAAAACGGCCATTTAAAGGAGCCATCTATATTGATGTTGAAGTTAATATCCCTGCCTCTGGGGTCCTTCCAATTGGAAGATATGTATCTATTCCGGTATTCCTCAGTTATAGGGACCCCATCCATCCATACATCAATCATTGGGGCGTCCACCCCATTACATACTATATCCCATCTCCAGGGGTTAGTATCGGACATCACCATCTGTGTATCCGGTTCCCAGTGGGCATAGGTGACAAAATAATGTCCTGTCACCTCCGGTACATAGCCATCTCTCATTACAGTAATCATGAAAAATCGTATTGGCCAGTGAACCCCTGATCTTCAGCCTTTCAGACACTACTGCTGGGGTGATGAGCTTGTAGTTGGGAACTTCTTTACACAGCTTTTCATATGTGGCGTTGTCGAACAGCACGAGATTGTTCAGCTTGTCCCTGACTTTCCCCTTGGACCACTTCTTCTTCTTGGCTTTGCCCCCAGACTTGTTGACGGGATCCTTGTCCTTCTTGGCGGACTTGCCCGCATCCTTTTTCTTCTTGTCGTTTTTAGGAGGCATGCTG
Source organism: Rhinoderma darwinii (assembly GCF_050947455.1). Taxonomy (NCBI): domain Eukaryota; kingdom Metazoa; phylum Chordata; class Amphibia; order Anura; family Rhinodermatidae; genus Rhinoderma; species Rhinoderma darwinii. Next base: position 259,628,859 of record NC_134689.1, on the reverse strand, counting down.
CTGCTCGTTCAAAGATGTCGGCTGGACAATGAGCGCTAATTATCTGCTCCCCCTATACAACGAGCAAATACCACCCCAGTAACCCTTTCCTGCTACCCCCACATTACCTGTACCCCTACCTGCACATTCCCATACCCCTGGCTCCCTAAGATACCTGCACATTCCCATACCCCTGGTTCCCTAAGTCATCCTTTCTTGCTACCCCCTCATTCACATACACATACCCCTGTTAGCCCTTGCAGTCCCTGTTAGTCCTTGCTGTCCCTGTTAGCCCTTGCAGTCCTTGTTAGCCCTTGCATTCCATGTTAGCCCTTGCAGTCCCTGTTAGCCCTTGCAGTCCCTGTTAAGCCTTGCAGCCCTAAGTCAGTAACCCTTGTTTACCTGTAATAAGGAAACAAGGGGAGGAATCCTCCAGCTCACCTGACACAATAGTAAGTGTCGCTGTCAGCGCCCGGATCCTTCGTGTCGGCACACGATACAGAAACAGAGGTAGCAAGAAAGTTGAATCCAGCGCTTAGGTGGAGATAAAATGGAACGGTTTTCCAAGTTTAATAGTTTTTCGTTAAAAGTCCAATAAGGTATGGTCCTGGTGTGTGGACAATGGGGGAATATGATCCTTTTGAGCCTACGCTGTCCTTGGCCGGCGATGGCTGTGATTGGTCCATCAGTGCAGATGGACCAATCACAGCTTAGTGTGACGTTTCGAACGATTTAAACTTCCGCCGCACATCCTGGTGCTTCGGAAGTTTAAAAAAGACGGCTGTCAGAGACAGCCTAGCAACTCTGGATGCCGGCCGACGACCAATCACAGCTGTCCTCGGCCGGCGATCGCTGTGATTGGTCCATCAGTGCAGATGGACCAGTCACAGCTTAGTGTGACGTTTCGAACGATTTAAACTTCCGCCGCACATACTGGTGCGGCGGAAGTTTAAAAAAGACGACTGTCAGAGACAGCCTAGCAACTCTGGATGCCGGCCGACGACCAATCACAGCTGTCCTCGGCCGGCGATCGCTGTGATTGGTCCATCAGTGCAGATGGACCAATCACAGCTTAGTTTAACTTTGACAGCTAGAATGCATTAAATTTTTGGAAATACGGCTGTCCAAGACAGCCTAGTAATAGAGGATGCCGGCCGAGGACCAATCACAGCTGTCCTCAGCTGGCGATCGCTGTGACTGGTCCATCAGTGCTGATGGACCAATCACAATTTATTATGACAGTTGGAGAGGGGAGTTTAGTGTAGTCTCCGTCTCTGACCGCTTAACTTCTGTCAGGGAAGCTATCAGAGAAGGAGCTATTGCTAGAAAGAGTATAAATTAATAATTAACCATAGAAATTAACCCCTGGATCACCCAGCAACCAATCTGCTGTGCCCTATACCTGTCCTGTGCTCTATACAGGTGTCCTGTGCTCTATACAGGTGTCCTGTGACCTATATAGGTGTCCTGTGCCCTATATAGGTGTCCATCACCAGTCATCTGTTCCACAGTACCCTTGGTGCCCTATATAGCCTTGTGTGCCGCATCCAGCCTCGTGCGCCGCATCCAGCCTCATGCGCCGCTTCCAGCCCCCCTGTGCCGCATTCAGGCTCCTGTGCACCAAGATGTCTGTTACTGCCCAGCGTTTAAAATAAAAAAATTAATCCCGTCATTGACTCGCCACCCTCCTGTGCCTGATTGGCACCAATCAGCCTCATCAGCACTCTGCCACCAGTATCACCTGTGATCCCTGCAAATCACTGCCCACCTGTAATTAACCTGTGATACCTGCAAATCACTGCCCAGTGACGTGTGTGAAAAGTGAGGTGTAAAATAAATTCACCCCTTCATTGTCTCATCGCTACCGTCCTGTATTCTGCGCCTAATTGGGACATACCAAACTCCATCCACCTGTGTTTGACACCTGTTACCTGGGAGTTTTTGTAGATAGATTAAAAAAAATACCTTGGTTTTAGGGAATTAGTTATTCTATAAAATAAAAAATGAAAAAACACAAATAAAAAACCTAAAAAAAAAAAACACAAAAAAAGTTTTACGTTACTTTCAACGCCTGTGACACTTGTTACTAAGTTTACAGAAGAAAAAAAAATCACTAAGAGTCTGTATACTGCCATCAGAGTATACCAGACTCTGATTCTGGTAGTGGGGATGAGGTGACATTTTTAGTGTCCTCTTCATCTAGTGACTCATCTACTGATGAACCGCCACGTAGGCGTCCAAGGGTAGGCGTCAGTAGTGCACAATCACAGCCCAGTACAGCTGATTCCAGATGGATCCCCACAGATAATTTTGTGCCCCAGGTGCCTGAATTCACTGCGACTCCAGGCATCAATGTAGATACCGCAGGTTTCAGTGAAATGAACTATTGCCAACTGTTCTTCACTGATGACCTTGTAAATTTGATTGTGGCACAAACAAACATATATGCGGAGCAATTTATTTCCCACAATCCAAACAGTTTATATGCCAGGCCCCAAAAATCGAGCCCCACAAACCACACTGAAATCTGCAAGTTCTGAGGACTTCTATTGAGTATGGGCATTACCAAAAAACCCACGATACGTTCCTATTGGAACAGAGACATCCTTTATCATTCCCCTCTTTATTTTCTTGCCATGCCCAGGACCCGTTTTGAAATTTTATTAAAATTCATTCACTACAACAATAATGATGAGTGCCCACCCCCAAACGACCCCAATTATGATAGACTCTATAAAGTTAGGCCAGTAGTTTACCATTACAACTTAAAATTCAGTCAGATCTATATGCCCCAAAAATACCTAGCAGTGGACAAATCCCTAGACCACTTTAAAGGCAGATTACACTTCCGCCAGTACCTGCCCAATAAAAGGGCTAGGTATGGCGTGAAGCTGTATAAGGCCTGTGAAAGTGTGTCTGGGTATGCACTGCGCTTTCGTGTATATGAAGGGAAGGATTCAAAGATCGAGCCACCAAACTGTCCCCCTGTCCTGGGAATAAGTGGGAGGATAGTATGGGATTTGATCCACCCCATACTAGACCAAGGATACCACTTGTATGTGGACAATTTTTACAACAACGTCCCCCTCCTGAAGTGCCTTTCTGCCAGGGGAACACTAGCATGTGGCACAATTCAGCTAAATTAAAAGGGTCTCCCCAAGTCCTTTATAGAGCAGACACTGCGCCATGGGGAAAGCACGGCTGTTTGCTCCAAAAATTTGATGCTTGTCAAATATAAAGACAAGCGTGATGTCTTTGTTTTGACCACACTGCATGCTGATCGATCCACCCCAGTTCCAGTCAGAGGAGCCACAGAGCAGACCACAAAGCCTGTGTGCATCCAGGACTATAATCAATTCATGGGAGGGGTGGATCTTTCGGACCAGGTACTGCAGCCCTACAGTGCTCTAAGAAAATCTGAGGTGTGATATAAAAAATTGGCGGTATACCTCACCCAAGTGGCACTCTATAACGCCTTTGTTCTCTACAGAACAGTAGACAATACGGAGACTTTTCTGGGATTCCAAGAAAAAATTATTAAAAAAAAGATTTTTGGAGACCAGGAAGCAGAGGGCAGCAGTGAAGGCAGCAGCACTTCTGGGATCTCCAGAGTAATACATGGCCAGCATTTCCCGGGAGTACTTCCCCCCACAGAAAAAAACAAAAAACCCCATAAAAGTTGTCGAGTTTGCTCAAGCAGAGGGATTAGGAAAGACACCACTCACTACTGTATGACCTGTTCCTCTAAACTAGGCCTCTGCATCGGAGAATGCTTCCGTTTGTATCACACCTCTGTTGATATTCGTTAAATCTTATTTTTACTACTCCAATGACATCACATCCATTCCATTCATTTCTTAAATACCCCCTGGGCATTTATTTTCCAAATGAATTTGATATCTCAATAATACCACACCCGCTCCCCCCCCCCCCAAAAAAAAATACAAATTTCCATTATACCTCTAGATGAATACTGTGCCTTGAAGGGTGAAATTTTATTAAATGAGGCATTTCTTGAACTTACTTTATGTTCTGGAGCCTCTGCAAACATAAGGTGTTGCTTAAAAATCATCCACATAAAAAGTAGGCCCTAGAAACCTACTGGAACTGTGTAAAAATCATATATGGAGTATTATTCAGCACAAGATCCAAAAACAAAATGGTAGGCCTTCCCTTATGAGCCCTACAGTGTGCCCAGGAAGCAGTTAATGGCCACATATGGTGTATTGGCCTTATCCGGAGCAATTGTACAACAAATTTTGGGGTGCTTTTTTTTTTTTTTATTACCCTTGTATAAAAGAAAAATTTGAGGATAAAGCAACGCTTTATTGGAGAAAATTAAAATCTGCATTTTCACGGCCCAGTGTTTATAACTTCTAAGAAGCACCTTTCGAGTCAAAATGCTCACTATACCCCTAAATAAATTCTTTAAGGAGTGTAGTTTACAAAATGGGGTCACTTCCTGGGGGTTTCCACTGTACTCTGCAAGCGCGACATGGCACCCTGAAAACCATTCCAGACAAATCTGAGCTCCAAATAGCGCTACTTCTCTTCTGAACCCTGTCGTGGGTCCAAACAGCAATTTAATACCACACATGGGGTATTGCCGTAATCTGGAGAAATGTCTTTACAAATGTTGGGGTGCTTTTTCTCCTTTATCTTTTGTAAAAATTAAAAATGTCTATGTTTTTTCAGAAAAAAAGTTGATTTTCATCTTCACAGACATACTCCAACAAATTCCGCAAAAAACCTGTGGGGTCAAAATGCTAACTATACCCCTAGGAAAATTCTTTGAGGGGTGTAGTTTCCAAAATGAGGTAACTTTTGGGGGGTTTCCACTGTTTTGGTCCCTCCAGGAAGTTGCAAACGCGACATGTCACCGAAAACCAATCCAGCAAAATCTGGACTTCAAAATCCAAATCCAAATTTGAGCCCTGCCGTGGGTCCAAACAGCAGTTTATTACCACATATGAGTTATTCACCGTAATCGGGAGAAGTTGCTTTACAAATTTTCTCCTTTATTCCTAGTAAAAATTAAACATTTCTACATTTTCTCAGAAAAAAAGTAGATTTTCATATTCACGGCCGAATTTCACTAAATTCTGCAAAAAACCTGTGAGGTCAAAATGCTAACTATACCCCTAGGAAAATTCCTTGAGGGGTGTAGTTTCCAAAATGGGGTCACTTTTGGTGTGTTTCCACTGTTTTGGTCCCTCCAGGACGTTGCAAACGCGACATGTCACCGAAAACCAATCCACCAAAATCTGGACTCCAAAATCCAAATCCAAATCTGAGCCCTGCCATGGGTCCAAACAGCAGTTTATTACCACATATGGCATAATGCCGTAATCGGGAGAAAGTGCTTTATAAACGCTGGGGTTCTTTTTCTCCTTTATTGCTTGGCAAAATTAAAACATTTTACGTTTTTTCAGAAAAAAGGTGGATTTTCAATTTTACAGACTTTTTCCAATAAATTTAGCAAAAAACCTGTGGTTTAACTACACACCTCGATAAATTCTCTGAGGGGTGTAGTTTCCAAAATGGGGCCACTTTTGGGGGCTCTCCACTGTTTTGGCACCACAAGACCTCTTCAAACCTGACAGGGTGCCTAAAATATATTCTAAAAAAAGGAGACCCCAAAATCCTCTAGGTGCTCCTTTGCTTCTGAGGTCCGTGTTTCAGTCCAAGAGGATACTAGGCCCACATGTTAGATATTTCTAAAAACTGTAGAATCAGGGTATAAATATTGATTTGCAATTCTTGGCTAAAACCTTCTGTGGTACAATTTTTTTTTATTACAAATAAATCTTGCCAATAAAAAACATGAAATTAGTAAATTTCACATCTATTTTGCTTTAATTCCTGTGAAACGCCTAAAGGGTTAAGAAACTTTTTGAATGCTGTTTTGAATACTTTGAGGGGTGCATTTTTTAAAATGGGGTGATTTGTGATTTACGAGGGGTTTCTAAATTGTAAGGCCTTCAAAGCCACTTCAGAACTGAACTGGTCCCTTTAAAAATAGCCTTTTGACATTTCCTTGAAAATGTGAGAAATTGCTGCTAAAGTTCTAAGCCTTGTAACGTCCTAGAAAAATAAAAGGACGTTCAAAAAACAATGCAAACATAAAGCAGACATATGGGAAATGTTAACTAGTAACTATTTTGTGTGGTATTACTATCTGTCTTACAAGCAGATACATTTAAATTTAGAAAAATGCTAATTTTCACAAATTTTCTCTAAATTATGGTGTTTTTCACAAATAAATACTGAATTTATCGACCAAATTTTTTCAATAACATCAAGTACCATATGTCACGAGAAAACAATCTCCGAATCGCTTGGCTAGGTGAAAGCATTCTGGAGTTATTACCACATAAAGTGACACATGTCAGATTTGAAAAAACCGGCTGTGTCCTGAAGGCCAAAACAGGCGGTGTCCTTAAGGGGTTAATATATGGCGAGCCGAGGCCCAAACTGTTTTTAATTTATTTCTATGTTATGTACAATAAAATTGTGTTAAAACGTGAACTAAGATAGGCGGAGAGGCGTGGACTGATAACATATGTACACGGTGAAGTGTTGTGTTTTACTTTGCGCCCAGACCTTCAAGTTTGGACGAGTAACACAATTTTATTTAAAGCTTAATACAGGATACAATTGAGAACAGCGAACCAGGTTATTTTTAATTTTTTTTCTAAGGTATTAAAATTTTTATTTTGCTTTGCGGCGTGCTGCTCTACGGCGACAAATCGTCGGCTGATCGAGCAACACATTAGAGTCTTCAGCAGTATCGACGTCGGTGTCCTTCGTGTGAAATCCAGCTGGTCGGGAAAAAGTGTTCCGGCATAAAAGGACCTTTTTCATGCAGCAAGGAACAAGGAGGACAACATTGACCAGGATGACTTCTGATAGAGTGAGTATGGACTTCTCCACACTCAAACACCTTGCTAAATATAGTTCATTCAACCCAGTATCACCCAATGCATACAAGTCAGCAGGGATGCTGTGGTCCACACTGCTGGACGAGGCTTATGCCATGATAAGATGTGCATCAGCAAGAGGAGTATTTTTAACAAAACCTCCAAAAGGCTCCTGGCTGGCTCGCCAAAATGTTAAAGGGGTGGGGTAATAGCAGGATTCACTGGTTAGTGTCACCCACTATTACTAGTTCCCCTTCCTTTTCCTTATACTAACGTCGATCTAATTGCTTTGCTGCTACGTAAGTGTATACGACTGAGTAAATACAACTGTGTAGTAAATAAAAGGTAATATTTATTACTAACAATAATCATACTTACATATAAAATACACCAAACACAGAACATAGTAGCTGATCACAGTATAGTATCAGTATACCCCAATACATATAACAAGTTAATATATACTGAGTATACTCACACTATACGTAGCACAGTATAAACACGGTATCACAATCCTAATTATACCACCACCCACTTAGCTAAACATACATATGTTACGGTACAATACAATACATGCTCACTAATTCTGTCCCACTCCCACCTAGCAATAACTATCTCTGTACACTAAGGGTTAATAGCAAGGGTTACCAGGGGATATGCAGGTAAACGAGGGTTACTGACTTAGGACTGCAAGGGTTAACAGGGACTGCAAGGGCTAACAGGGGTATGGGTATGTGAATGAGGGGGTAGCAAGAAAGGGTGACTTAGGGAACCAGGGGTATGGGATTGTGCAGGTATCTGATCGTTGGTGGAGTGGAGGACGTCGATGGAGCGATGAGCAGGAGACCACGAGGGAAGAGGAGACCAGGAGGGAAGAGGAGTCCGTTAGTGGAGCCGGGGGGCAGGAACAAGCGAGGGACCGTACCGGCGCAGGGCTATTTAAACCCCACCGGTATACTCGAGCTGGAGCCAGGCGTAGGCACAATAGTGGCGCTCGCGCCCGGCTCACATATGTCCCCGCTGACACGCTCGCGCTGGAGCCAGGCGCAGGCACAATAGTGCCGCTCGCGCCCGGCTGACATGTGTCGGCGCGGTGATGTTACGTCACCGGCCGGCTCATAAGCGTGCAGGGAGGGAGAGTAAGTCCAATCAGTGGGGGATGTGCTGTGGTGCACAAGTGCACCACAGGATGCATCCCCAATTACCTCTCCGCCGCCCCCCCCCCCGGCCCCGCCGAGCGTGGAGACAAGAGATCAAAGGTAATATCTCCTTTCTCACTTCCTGATCATTAAGTCAGGACAGTGACTAATTGTCACTGTCCTATTAAGAGTATATTCCCATGGTCAGGCCTATGTTTCTACAGACCTGACTCATGGGACATTAAGACATACACATTATATATACACCGCATTCCAAATTATTATGCAAATGTTATTTTTCGCTGATTTTAATAAATAGTCGATGCAAATGACAGTCAGTATAATCTTCAAGCCATCAACCGTTGGAGTATAATGCAAATTTTATTGAACAAATCTCCTAATGATAACAGATTTTTTTTTAGAAGTAAAAAACTCAAAATGCACTGTTTCAAATTATTATGCACAACAGAGATCAAAGCATTTTAAAGGTTGTAAAGAGAACTAAAATGGTAATTTGTTGAATTTGCAGCATCAGGAGGTCATATTTACAGAAATCAAAAGCTCTTTCAATCAAAAAAAACTTAACAGGCCAAGTTACATGTTAACATAGGACCCCTTCTTTGATATCACCTTCACAATTCTTGCATCCATTGAATTTGTGAGTATTTGGACAGTTTCTGCTTGAATATCTTTGCAGGATGTCAGAATAACCTCCCAGAGCTTCTGTTTTGATGTGAACTGCCTCCCACCATCATAGATATTTTTCTTGAGGATGCTCCAAAGGTTCTCAATAGGGTCTAGGTCAGGGGAACATGGGGGCCACACCATGAGTTTCTCTCCTTTTATGCCCATAGCAGCCAATGATACAGAGGTATTATTTGCAACATGAGATGGTGCATTGTCATGCATGAAGATAATTTTGCTACGGAAGGCACGGTTCTTATTTTTGTACCACGGAAGAAAGTGGTCAGTTATAAACTCTACGTACTTTGCAGAGGTCATTTTCACACCATGAGGGACCCTAAAGGGGCCTAACAGCTCTCTCCCCATGATTCCAGCCCAAAACATGACTCTGCCACCTCCTTGCTGATGTCGCAGCCTTGTTGGGACATGGTGGCCATTCACCAACCATCCACTACTCCATCCATCTGGACCATCCAGGGTTGCATGGCACTCATCAGTAAACAACACGGTTTGAAAATTAGTCTTCATGTATTTCTGAGCCCACTGCAACCTCTGGAGGATCCTACACCTTGAGGTTCGCAGGACTCCAGAGGCACCAGCGGCTTCAATTACCTGTTTGCTGATTTGCAATGGCATTTTTGCAGCTGCTCTCCTAATCCTATTAATTTGTCTGGCAGAAACCTTCCTCATTATGCCTTTATCTGAACGAACCCGTCTGTGCTCTGAATCAGCCACAAATCTTTTCACAGTACGATGATCACGCTTACGTTTTCTTGAAATATCCAATGTTTTCATACCTTGTCCAAAGTATTGCACTATTTCACGCTTTTCGGCAGCAGAGAGATCCTTTTTCTTTCCCATATTGCTTGAAACCTGTGGCCTGCTTAATAATGTGGAACGTCCTTCTTAAGTAGTTTTCCTTCGATTAGGCACACCTGGCAAACTAATTAGCACAGGTGTCTGAAATTGATTACAATGATCCAAAGAGCCCTAAGGGTATGTGCACACGAGAAGTGCCTTTTACGTCTGAAAAGACAGACTCTTTTCAGGAGAAAACAGCTGCGTCATTTCAGACGTAAAAGCTCCTCCTCGCATTATGCGAGGCGTCTTTGACGCCTGTAATCTTGAGCTGCTCTTCATTGACGTCAATGAAGAACGGCTCAAATTACGTTGCAAAGAAGTCTCCTGCACTTCTTTGCTGAGGCAGTCAATTTACGCGTCGTCGTTTGACAGCTGTCAATCGACGACGCGTAAATGACAGGTCGTCTGCACAGTACGTCGGCAAACCCATTCAAATGAATGGGCAGATGTTTGCCGACGTATTGTAGCCCTATTTTCAGACGTAAAACGAGGCATAATACGCCTCGTTTACCTCTGAAAATAGGTCGTGTGAAACCAGCCTAAGACACAATACCATCTATGAATTTAATTGAAAAACTAATAATTAAATGTTTATGACACTTAAATCCAATGTGCATAATAATTTTGAACACGGTGTACATATACATTATATACATATACACACCCCCCCCCCTCCATCTCCATTAAAGGGGACACACACTTCCCTTTACAACCACAATAAAATAATCCATAGATATTTGTTACGCTGTGAGCAATCCTTTCTGCACAGGCCGGTGTCGCACTGATAAATGATGTCCTTTCTTATCCCCCTTTTGGTCCACACTCTGCACCTTTGCAGTTTGGGGAATTTTGCTGGGAAAGTGTTTACCCGGCATAATACGGGCACCCTCGCTTCCAGCAGATATGTTTGTGTCCTCCCCCTCCTGGTTCCCTAATTTTAGGGCCTTGATAAATCACCTCTTGAAACATTCCCCTTGGGCCTGCACAACTGCATATGTTTTATTTCCTTTGTAAACCTACAAGAGACCTCTAAAAGGGAAAGAAGCAGGGGGTCCCCCAAAGACTATAAAGACAATCTAGAAGCACTGAAGCACAGGGGACAAAACACCCCAATAAATGGTATTTATATATATAATAGTCACGTATTGTAAAAGAATATAGAAATCTTTATTAATAAATAACAATACATGGTATCACATGAAATACAATAAACATACAAACAAACACATGGAGAGCAGCAGCACGGTAGACTGATAAGTGTACCAAAGGGTTAGCAGACCTGACCCAACTCAGAGTCTAATGTCCAAAAATCAAATAACAAAAATAATGCAAAATAAATAATGCAAAGATAATGAAAAATGTGTTGTAAAAATGAAAATAAATATACCAAAGGACGCTACGGAGACTGCATAGTGTGTATAGAACAATAATCTAAAATAATATAAAGAAAACTATGGAGATAACCAAGCAAGGTAATGGCAATCAGCAATGATGACCTAATAATGAAAAAAGCAACACATACCTAGGGACATGATGGCAGAGAAAGACAACTGAGATGGGACACAGGAGCAAAGACGCCTCGACGCGCGTTTCGCCTCGCTTCGTAAGGAGGCTACGATATTAAAATAAAGGGGACTTTATAAAGGGTAGCTGGCAATAATAATAGTACACACCTGTGGATGCTGCGCAGATCGACGCTCACACCGCATGTTGCGAGACTCCTCATCACCAGAAGCGCCAGAGTGTCCGCATGGTGATGACGCGTCACGCCAGATGACGCAAGGCGCACATCACCAAGGCGATGCGGACAAACAAAGTTAGCACCACGGAATGAGGGAATCACAGCGCATGCATGGAGGAGCGTACGTACACACAAACACTAGGTGAATGAGAGAGCAAAAAGATATGTACCGAGCAACTCAAAATAAAGAGAGGCTCACATGGGGACGATATAAGCAGAATATCATACAAATAACAAATACCAATTTCAATTTATAAAGGATATATAGAAATAATAGTAATAATGAACATAAATAATCTATATAAGTCTAATAGATCAAATTAGACACAATAACTAAAGAAAACGAATAATATATGTTATATACATGAAAAAAAAAATAATAAATATAAATATATAAATAATATATAAATATATACAAATTAATAATGCCTATGGTTAAATTATAAATGACACCTACATAAACTCTATCAAGTAATAGTGAATAACCGTGAAAAAGAGAAGTGAAAAATAAAAAATTAATAAAATAAAATGAAATGTGAAAACATCTTAGTATAAAAGTAAAGATAGAGGTGCATAAAGCAAAAGAGTTTTGATACCATAAAAAGTGATGTGAATAAATATGTGGTATAAATATAATAAGAAAAAATTAAATAAGAAAGAACCCTTTCTTTTTATATATAGAAAATAAATATAGTGTGAAAATAGATATGTATACAGTATGCAATCAAAAACACAAGTAATATAAAAAATATTTATATATGAATTTAGAATAAATAGTGCAAAAATATACTATAAAACGGAAATATAGACAGAGTCTACACAATGATATCACAATAAGCATAGCATCCAAATAACAAACATATAAAAACATAAAAATTACAAATACACACAAAATAATAAAAATTATTATAGATTAAATAAAAATAAATGTAAAATAAGTACAAATAATAATAATTGTGAAAAATAAAAATATATATATAAAAAATATATAAAAAATAATAAGAATAAAAAATAACTATATGAATAAATAAAACATGAAAAAATAATAAAGAAATATAAATAAATAAATGAATATAATGTTAAACAATATATATATAAAGAAATATACAACAGAATAAATTAGAATTGTATATTATAGCTTGATTGAAGAAATCATCCACCGATGCTCAATAATTCGTGATGTATAGGATATTCATGAACTAGGTATTCAGCCCATAGGAACATCAAAATAGAATAGGCCAACAAAACTATGAACATAGAACATAAAAAAACGAAAATTAGAACAAATATACAGACAAAGTCCCCCCAAAGAATATTATTTAAATAAATAGAAATGAAAAATAAAAAAATGAAAAATAAATAAAAAATGGTTAAAATTCACGCAAAAAGGTGACAGTTACAGAAAGGGTTTGAAGCTAGTGGCCTCATTCAGGCCAAAAGGTGTGGTGGTATTTAAAAGTGTAATCCACTTCATTTCTTTTTTCAAAAGGGCCTTACGGATGTCACCACCCCTACAGCCCAAATGAACCCTGTCGATACCCCGAACCCTTAAGCCTCTAGGGTCGCAAGCATGAAATTCTCGAAAATGACGAGGAACAGGTTGAAGTTGATCAAACTCCTGGGCATTTCGGGCCGACTGGATCTTACTTGCATGTTCGAGTACACGTATCTTCAACGGTCTACTGGTCATTCCGATATAGATCAAGTCACAAGGACATGTGGCAAAATATATCACAGCTTCCGTTTTACAAGTAATGTTGAAAACTATCTTATATTCTTTATTCTTCTTAGAATTAAAGAAAGAAGATGCTCGCAGGATATATTTACAGGCAGCACAGCTACCACAATTGAAAGAGCCCCATGGAGGACCACGACTACCAAAGGGATTACTTGGGGTCTTGGAAATATAATGGCTAGATGTCAGAAGGTTGCGTAAATTCTTAGATCTCCCCCACGTAATGGAGGGATTCTTGGGTAAACAAACAGACAGATCCTGATCCGTGAGAAGTACATTCCAATTTTTTTGTACGATTTTACGGATTTCAAACCATTGTGAATTAAAGGTGGTAATAAATCTCACGTTCTGATCCGAAATTTGTTTTGGCTTACTTACCAAAAGTGCCTCTCTTGATGCTTGTTTGGCTCTCAAATAGCCACGTCTGATATCTTTATGGTTATAACCACGGTCACGAAAACGTTTTGACATATCAGAGGCTTGGTGTTCAAAATTGCTGGAATTAGAGCAGATACGTCGAGCCCTTAGAAACTGCCCCGTTGGTATTGACTTCTTGACTAGTGGGTAATGAAAAGAGGAGGCATGTAAAAGGGAATTTGTCGAGGTCGCTTTTCTAAAAACGTCTGTAGAAATAGCGTTATTACCAGTGGCATAACTACCGCCGTAGCAGCATGAGGGGGCCCGTGTCGCCCGCCGGCACGGGCCCCCACCATGGCCGGAGGCTCCGCTAGCAGCCGCTATGGCTGCTACAGCGGGACGCCACTGAACACTACGGCAGAGCAGGGAGGTATCTCCCCGCTCTGCCATTAACTGGTTCCCGACCGCTGGCTGTATTTTTACGGCCAGCGGTCAGGGTCCTTAAAACCCGAGCCATAGACTTTCTACAGCTCGGGTTTTAACTTGCTGCCCGCGCGATCGGGCAGCTGAATGTCGGGTCTCCGGCTGTCAGTGACTGCCGGGGACCCTGAGGAGAGGATAGAAGCAGCTTTCGCTGCTTCTGTCTTCTCTGATCACTTGTACACAGCGCTGAATGCGCGCTGTGTACAGGAATAGAGACAGCAGCAGCGGCGCTGTCTCTATTCCTCACAGTGATCATGTGACTGGTCAGATGATCGCCGGGTGCCGTTAGTGGCAGACTGCTGCTGGGTCTAACAAGACCCAGCACAGCCCTATTAGTGACAATAGTCACTATGAGAGGGCTGATTTCCCCTGTAACTGGGGCTGCTGTGCAGCTCCAGTTACAGTGGAAAAACATGGTGTAAAAGAAAGAAAAAAAATATATAAAGTTCCCCAAAGGTCTTCTTTGACCTTTGAGGGACAGACCATAGTAATAAAAAAATAATAAAGTAAAGTGCAAAAAAAATGTAAATAATAAATACACATAAAATACCCACCCCAAAAAAAAAACGTTCCCCCCCGCCAAACATTGTTGTAACGCTGGCGCTGACCCAATTACCCTAATATAGACATGTAATATATAAAAATTTACGGTAGACAATGGCGATCACAAATAAAAGGTCTATTTTAGGGTAAAACTATGTTATTACCAAAAAGAAATAGCTCAAACGTAAAAAAGCTTATTTTTTTACTATTATTTTCAAACTTTATGAATAAAAATTCTAAAATAGCAAAAAAGGTGTGTATAAAAACGATAAAAAATGAAACCTGCATTGTCTACGGAAAAAACGTCGCAAAAATCACGTCGTTAGCCCAACAAATAAAAAAGTTATAGCCATTTAACTAACACGTGCTAAAAATGGCTAAACGGTGTCTGGTCCTGAAGGCGCAAAATAGAGCAAAAGACATGTATCCCCTCTCCACAGGACATGTATCCCCTCTCCACAGGATATACACAGGATAGGAGATACATGTGTGATCGCTGGCAGCGATAGGGAGAACGGGGGACTGAAAGTCCCCTGAAGTTCTCCATCACAAACCTCGGACTTCCGGGGTCTGTTTCGGCAGCTCCGTAGAAATTAATGGAGCGCCGGTCGTGCTTGTGCGCATGCGTGACCAGCGCTCCTTTCATTTTTATTGAGCTGTGCAGACGCCGGAAGTCAGAGGTTAGTCATGGAGAAGTTCAGGGGACATTCAGTCCCCCGTTCTCCCTATCGCTGCCAGCGATCACACATGTATCCCTTATCCTGTGGAGAGGGGATACATGTATTTTGTAGGACACACTGTAGGTCGAATTTTGGTTGGGAGGGGGGACGCTGTATGGCGCTCCCTACAGGGGGGGGACGTTGTATGGCGTTCCCTACATGGGGGGGTGGCTGTATGGCGTTCCCTACAGGGAGGGAGCTGAATGGCGTTCTCTACAGGGGGGGCTGTATGGCATTCCCTACAGGGGGGCTGTATGGCGTTCTCTACAGGGGGGGCTGTATGGCGTTCTCTGCAGGGGGGCTGTATGGCGTTATCTACAGGGGGGCTGTATGGCGTTATCTACAGGGGGGCTGTATGGCGTACTCTACAGGGGGATGTATGGCGCTATCTACGGAGGGGGGGCTGTATGGCGTTATCTACAGGGGGGGCTGTAAAAAAGGCACTATCTACAAGAGGGGGGGGGTTGTGTGACACCCAGGGGAGGGGGGGCCCCAGTCAAAAGTTTGCTATGGGGCCCAGTCTTTCCTAGTTACGCCCCTGGTTATTACACTCTCTGGAAATCAGAATGTCAAGAAATTCCACACATGATTTACTGAACTTCCATGTCAATTTGATATTCAGATCATTGACATTTAGGGCAGATAAAAAGATCTCTAGATTTTGCATGGTATATTTATTTTCATTTTTACAACACATTTTTCATTATCTTTGCATTATTTATTTTGCATTATTTTTGTTATTTGATTTTTGGACATTAGACTCTGAGTTGGGTCAGATCTGCTAACCCTTTGGAACACTTATCAGTCTACCGTGCTGCTGCTCTCCATGTGTTTGTTTGTATGTTTATTGTATTTCATGTGATACCATGTATTGTTATTTATTAATAAAGATTTATATATTCTTTTACAATACGTGACTATTATATATATAAATACCATTTATTGGGGTGTTTTGTCCCCTGTGCTTCAGTGCTTCTAGGTTGTGTCTATGTTTTATTTCCTGACTTATTGGAGTCTTAACTAATTTAATTTTTTTATAGACATAGTGGTATGAGGTCTGTTTTTTTGCGGGATGAGCTGTAGTTATTATTGGTAACCTTTTGGGGTTCATGTGGCTTTTTGATCACTTTTTATCCTATTTTTTGGGAGGCAATGTGATAAAAAAACAGCAATTCTGGCATAGTTTTTTAGTTTTTGTTATACAGTGTTCACCATACGTTATAAATTACATGTTAACTTTATTCTCCGGGTCAGTACGATTCTGGCGATACCTAATTTATAGCACTTTTTCATGTTTTCCAACTCTGCACAATAAAATTACTTTTGTAAAAATAATGTATTTTTTCTGTCGCCATGTTGTGAGAACCATAACTTTTTCATTTCTTCATCGACGGAGCTGTATGAGGGCTTGTTTTTTTTTGTGAGACGAGCTATAATTTTTATAGATACCATTTTTGGATACATGTGACTTTTTGATCACTTTTTAGTTCAATTTTTGTAGGGCAAAGTGACCGAAAAACAGAAATTCTTGCATTGTCTTTTACGGTTTTTTTTACGCAGTTCACCGCGTGGAATAAATAACATTATATTTTTATAGTTTAGGCCGTTACGGTTGCGACGATACCAAATATGTATGGTTTATTTGTTTTTTCAATAATAAGTGACTTGATAAGCGAAAAAGAGCGATTGTGTTTTATTTTATTACTTAAAACTTTTATTATATTTTTCACAACTTTTTTTACACTTTTCTTTAGTCCCACTAGAGGACTTTAAGGTCTAACTGTCAGATTTGTAGTGCAATGTATTAGATCTGTCAGTCATTCACTGACAGCAAGCCGATTAGGCTTCGCCTCCGGGCGCAGCATAATCGGCTTCCGTAATGGCAGAGCAGGAGGCAATTGTTAGGCCTCTTGTTGCCATAGCAGCAATCGGCAGCCCTGCTGCGAACTACTAAGATGCAGCAATCACTTTCGATGGCTGCATCTAAGGGGTTAATGGCAGGAATCTGAGCTAGCTCCGGTTCCTGCCATTACAGGTGGATGTCAGCTGTAACATACAGCTGATATCTACCGCTGATGACGCCGGCTGCTCATCTACTGAGCTGGCACCATCTTGCCGACGGCTATGGAAGCCTTTTCGGCCCCGCCTCCAGGGGTGCCGATGAGCTGCAAACACCTAAATGCACCTAAATGCAGCGATTACTTACATCTGGATGATGTAAAACGGAGGTAGAAGTGAAGGAACTTTTAAGTTTAGCAATTGCATTTTCGGCTTCGGGGGTCCAATTCTTGGCATTAGCTCACTTTTTGGTGAGGGCTGAGATGGAAGCAGTAAGCGAAGAAAAGTTAGGGATAAATTGACTGTAGAAATTCGCAAGGCCCAAAAACCTCTGAACGGCACGGAGACCTTGGGGACAAGGCCAATCTAAGACGGACTTGACTTTTTCTGGATCCATCTGGAGTCCTTGGTCAGAGAAAATATAACCCAGGGAGGGTAAGGATTTATTTTTAAAGATACATTTTTCAAGTTTGGCATACAGGTTGTTCCCCCTTAACCGCGACAGGACTTGGCAAACATGCTTCTGGTGTGTCATAAGATCAGGTGAGTAGACAAAGATGTCATCCAGGTACACCACCATGCACACGTACTGTAAAGGGTTTGCCAGACACAGGTTCTGTGTCGACGCCCGTGGTTAATCAGCCTTCATCAGCTCCAAGGTCTGCTAGAGTGACGCGATCTGTTACCACTGAGGCTGCAGGCTGAGGAGAGGGAGAACCTATCACAGCCTGGCCTGACGGTTCTAGCTCCCGCCCTTGGTCTATTTATACCCTCACTTGCAGCATGTTCCTTGCCTGTGATTGTCTGGTTTCCTGGCTCTGCGATTCCTGCTATTTACCTGATTGACTGCTGTTACTTATTGACCCTGGCTTGACTGACTATTCTCCTGCTCTGATTTTGCTAATACGTACTCTCCTGGTTAGACTCGGCTGGTTCACCTCTGCCTGTTGCTCACGGTGTTTCCGTGGGCAACTGCCCCTACTTCCCCTTGCTTCTGTGTGCCTTTGTCTTGTGTTGTCTCTCTTGCACTTATTGAGCATAGGGACCGTCGCCCAGTTGTACGCTGTCACTTAGGACGGGCCGTGCAAGTAGGCAGGGACTGAGTTGCGGGTAGATTAGGGCTCACCTGTCCGTCTCCCTACACCGAGTCATTACATAATCACAGGCACCATACCTTTTCTTACCCTGGTCCCTGACTCTACTATGGACCCCCTTGAGGCCCTGGCCCAGCAAATTCAGGGTCTCTCCCTACAGGTCCAAGACCTGGCTCAGGGGTTCAACCAGCGTGACTTTTTTTCTCTTTTCAGGAGAGTTGTAGACTCTATTTTCGATTAAGACCCCACTCCTCAGGTTCTGAGAGCCAGTGAGTGGATATAATTAGGTTCCGGCTTCAGGACGGCCCCCAGGAATGGGCCTTCTCCTTGGCTCCTGACGCCCCTGAACTTTCTTCTGTTGACCTTTTTTTTTCTGCTCTCGGGCTCATCTATGACGAGACTGACAAGATTGCCTTTGCCGAGAGTCAGCTGGTGACCTTACGTCTGGGTAAGAGACCCGTTGAGGAGTACTGTTCTGACTTTAGGAAGTGGTGTGTAGCTTCTCGGTGGAATGACCCTGCCTTGATTTAGATTGGGTCTGTCGAAAGCCCTGAAAGACCTGTTAGTTAGCTATCCTACTTCAGACTCTCTAGATCACGCTATGACTTTAGCGGTACGTCTTGACCGACGTTTCAGGGAACGACGACTTGAACGTTCTGGTGCCTTCACCTCTGGCTCCCCTATGATGGCTCCAGAGGCTCCGTTGCTTCGTTCTTCCACGGAAAACTCGGATGAACAGATGCAACTCGGGACCTCCGTGTCTCCCCAACAACGTAGAGATTTCCGCAGGAAGAATGGTCTCTGCTTCTACTGTGGGGATGACAAGCATCAATTGAACTCCTGTCCCAGGTGCAAGAATAAGCAGCCGGAAAACTTCCGCGCCTAAGTGACCATCAGGGAGGTCACTTGGGCGCACAGGTATTTCCCGTAAATATGAAGCCTAATAAAATCTTGCTTCCCTTTCAGGTCTCTTTTGATGGAAGGTCTGCCACCGGCAGTGCTTTCGTGGATTCAGGGTCTGCTGCTAATATTATGTCTGTGGAAAGGGCCTCCGAAGAGTTACCTTCTCATAGAGAGTACGATTTCGCAATCGATTTGGTACCAGGAGCTAAGCTCCCTAAAGGTAGGATATTTAATCTCTCCTGAATGTGAAGCCATGAGAGAATATATCCAGGAAAGCCTGGCCAAGGGTTACATTCACCCTTCTACTTCTCCGGTAGGTGCTGGCTTCTTCTTCATGGGGATGAAGGATGGTGGTCTTAGGC
Organism: Rhinoderma darwinii; assembly: GCF_050947455.1. Taxonomy (NCBI): domain Eukaryota; kingdom Metazoa; phylum Chordata; class Amphibia; order Anura; family Rhinodermatidae; genus Rhinoderma; species Rhinoderma darwinii. Next base: position 259,609,281 of record NC_134689.1, on the reverse strand, counting down.
CGTGCATCGATTACCGAAATTTAAATAAGATCACTGTAAGGAGCCAATATTCCCTTCCTTTGATTCTTGATCTCTTCAATCAGGTTCAGGGGGCCCAATGGTTCTCTAAGTTTGATCTTCGGGGGGCTTATAACCTTATCCGGATCAGAGAGGGGGATGAGTGGAAGACTGCGTTTAATACACCCGAGGGTCATTTCGAATATCTCGTCATGCCCTTTGGGTTGTGTAATGCTCCCGCGGTCTTCCAAATTTTCATAAATGAGATTTTAAGAGACTATCTGGGGGTATTTCTTGTAGTGTACCTTGATGATATACATGTGTTTTCCAAGGACTGGTCCTCCCACATTGAGCATGTCAGGAAGGTGCTCCAGACCCTTCGGAAAAACAAACTCTTTGCAAAAACCGAAAAATGTGTGTTTGGGGTGCAGGAGATACCATTTTTGGGTCAAATCCTCACTCCTAACGAATTCCGTATGGACCCTTCCAAGGTTCAGGCTGTGGCAGAATGGGTCTGCCCTGCCTCCCTGAAGGCCTTACAGTGTTTCCTGGGTTTTGCTAATTATTACAGGAGATTTATTGCTAACTTCTCGGTCATCGCTAAGTCTCTTACGGACCTCACTCGTAAAGGTGCTGATCTCCTCCACTGGCCTCCGGAGGCGGTCCAGGCTTTTGAGATCCTTAAGAGGTGCTTTGTCTCTTCCCCAGTGTGATTCAGCCTAACCAAATGGAGCCATTCATCGTGGAGGTTGACGCCTCCGAGGTGGGAGTGGGTGCTGTCTTGTCCCAGGGTACTAGGTCTCTCACCCATCTCCGTCTCTGTACCTACTTCTCCAGGAAGTTCTCCTCCACTGAGAGAAACTATGACGTTGGCAACCGCGAACTCTTAGCCATTAAATGGGCATTTGAAGAGTGGCGCCACTTCCTGGAGGGGGCTAGGCACCAGGTAACGGTCCTTACTGACCACAAGAATCTGGTTTTCCTAGAATCTGCCCGGAGGCTAAACCCGAGACAAGCTCGATGGGCGTTGTTTTTTACGAGATTCAACTTTGTGGTTACCTATAGGGCTGGGTCAAAAGATATTAAAGCTGATGCTCTGTCGCGTAGCTTCATTGCCAGCCCTCCTCCTGAGGAGGATCCCGCTTGTATTTTGCCCCCAGGTATAATCATATCCTCTGTGGATTCAGACTTAGTCTTTGAAATTGCGGCCGATCAGGGTTCTACTTCCGTGAACCTTCCTGAGAACAAGCTGTTTGTTCCCCTGCAATTCCGGCTAAGGTTGCCTAGGGAGAATCATGACTCCGCACTATCTGGCCATCCAGGCATCATGGGTACCAAGCACCTCATTTCTAGAACCTATTGGTGGCCTGGGTTGCTTAAAGACGTTAAGGCCTACGTTGCCGCTTTTGAAATTTGTGCTAGGTCCAAGACTCCCAGGTCCCGACCTGCGGGCTTACTATGTTCTTTGCCCATTCCCCAGAGACCTTGGACCCATATCTCCATGGATTTTATCACCAATCAGCCTCCATCCCAAGGCAAGTCGGTGGTGTGGGTTGTAGTAAACCGCTTCAGTAAGATGTGCCACTTTCTACCCCTCAAGAAACTAACCAATGCCAAGACGTTAGCTACCTTGTTTGTCAAACACATCCTGCGTCTCCATGGGGTTACGGTCAATATTGTTTCTGACAGAGGGGTATAATTTGTTTCATTGTTTTGGAGAGCTTTCTGTATGAAGCTGGAGATTGATCTGTCCTTTTCCTCGGCCTTCCATCCTGAAACTAATGGCCAAACTGAGAGGACTAATCAGTCTCTAGTACAGTACTTAAGGTGTTTTATCTCAGACAGTCAAAATGATTGGGTCTCTTTCATTCCCCATTTCGAATTTTCCCTTAATAACCGGGTCAGTAACTCGTCGGGGGTCTCCCCCTTCTTCTATAATTTTGGGTTTAATCCACGGTTCTCCTCCGTTTCACCTGGTGGTTACAACAATCCCGAGGTAGATGTCGTTAATCGGGAACTGTGCACAGTCTGGGCCCAGGTTCAGAAGAACCTTGAGGCGTCCCAGAGCATCCAAAAGACTCAGGCAGATAAAAGACGTTCAACTAGCACCCTGTTTGTGGTCGGAGATCTGGTGTGGTTGTCTTCTAAAAATTTGCGCCTTAAAGTTCCGTCCAAGAAATTTGCTCCCCGGTATATAGGGCCGTACAAAATCATTGAGGTCCTCAACCCTGTCTCCTTCCGGCTGGAGTTATTCCCGTCTTTTCAGATACACAATGTGTTCCATGCCGCCCTCTTGAAAAGCTGCTCCCCGTCCTTGGCTACATCGAGGAAACCTCCGGTCCCTGTTCTCAATCCGGATGGGGTAGAATTCGAGGTAGCCAAGATTGTGGACAGCAGGAGGGTCCAAGGCTCCCTCCAGTACCTGGTCCATTGGAAAGAATACGGGCCTGAGGAGAGGACTTGGGTACCCGCCCGGGATGTTCACGCCGGTATATTGCTCAGGAAGTTCCATCTTCGGTTCCCCAACAAGCCAGGTCCACCTAGGAAGGGTCCAGCGGCCCTCATAAAAGAGTGGGTACTGTAAAGGGTTTGCCAGACACAGGTTTTGTGTTGACGCCCGGGGTTAATCAGCCTTCATCAGCTAAAAGGTCTGCTAGAGTGACGCGATCTGTTACCACTGAGGCTGCAGGCTGAGGAGAGGGAGAACCTATCACAGCCTGGCCTGACGGTTCTAGCTCCCGCCCTTGGTCTATTTATACCCTCACTTGCAGCATGTTCCTTGCCTGTGATTGTCTGGTTTCCTGGCTCTGCGATTCCTGCTATTTACCTGATTGACCACTGTTACTTATTGACCCTGGCTTGACTGACTATTGTCCTGCTCTGATTTTGCTACTACATACTCTTCTGGTTAGACTCGGCTGGTTCACCTCTGCCTGTTGCTCACGATGTTTCCGTGGGCAACTACCCCTACTTCCCCTTGCTTCTATGTGCCTTTGTCTTGTGTTGTCTGTCTTGCACTTATTGAGCGTAGGGACCGTCGCCCAGTTGTACGCCATCACTTAGGACGGGCCGTGCAAGTAGGCAGGGACTGAGTTGCGGGTAGATTAGGGCTCACCTGTCCGTCTCCCTACACCGAGTCATTACACGTACAACAGATCTCGCAATATATCATACACAAATTCCTGGAATCAAACTCATATTCACCATCTCTGGTGTTAAATGGGGTTTTTCACTCGTCACCCTTTCGGATGCGTATCAAATTATAAGCCCCACAAAGATCCAGTTTACTGAAAATCTTGGCTCCACGGATTCGGTAAAAGAGCTCAAAGATCAGCGGTAAGGGGTACTTGTTTTTGATGGTAATCTTATTCAAACCACAATAATCGATGCAGGGCCGGAGGAATCCATCTTTCTTTTGCACAAAGAAAAATCCGGGTCCGGCTGGAGAAGTAGATTTCCTGATAAACCCCCTCTCGAGGTTCTCCTTGACATATTCCTACATGGCTTGGGTTTCAGGCAGAGAGAGAGGAGATACATGTCTACGAGGAGTTGAAGTCTCAGGAAGCAAGTCAATCGGACAGTCATAAGAACGATGATGAGGCAGGATCTTAGCCTCCTTCTTGCTGAAGACATCCACATAACAGGCATACTGTGTAAGCAGACCAGGGAGTGACTGAGGTACCGGAGAGTGAACAGGACGAACCTTAGGCAGACAGCAGTGTAGACATTGAGATCCCCACTGGAAAATTTCTGGAGAGCTTTTTTGCCAAGCCATGGTAGACCCAGCAGGATTGGATTAATAGCCTTAGACAGGACATAGAAGGCTATTTGTTCTGAGTGTAGAATACCCACTTGTAACCTCAAAGGTTCTGTGATGGATGGAGAGAATTGGATCTGGCAATGGTTGAACATTCACGGAAGCTACCGCTAGAGGTTTCTCAAGAGAAGTCGTGGGCAAGTGGAGACGGTCTACTAAGGCCTAATGAATGAAGTTTGCAGCCACTTCAGAGTCCAGATAAGCAGAAACAGAATGTGATTCTTCACCTGAGGTAATTGTTACAGGAATTGAGAGTTTAGGAGAGAATTTTTCAGAAGGCATCGGTCTACCAAGGGTAGTTTTTCCTATAGGTGCTGGGTAGTCTCTCCTCTAGGTGCTGGAGTTTCCCGGCTTCTAGGGACATTGGCGCACAAAATGATCCTTGCAGTCACAGTACATACATAAGTTAGCAGAACGTAAGCGCTGCCGCTCCTGGTCAGACAGTCTGACTCTATCCACCTGCATAGGCTTTTCAGGGATGACAGTAAAAGAGGGTAGTAGGGGTATCTGAAAATTTGGTGCCAGTCTGTAGGACCTTCTCTCTTGAAGGACTTCCCGGGAGCGCTTTCGGAACCTCATATCAATGCGTGTAGCCAGAAGAATCAGGGCATCCAGGGTAGAAGACAGATCAAGACCTGCCTATTCATCTTTGACTCTACTGGCTAAACCCTGCCAGAAGGTTGCCACCATGGCCTCATTTTTCCAAAGTAAGAAACTGTGTGGCCGTTGATTCTCCTTAGCAGAGTGTTAGAAGCGAAGCAGCGGCTGAAGACGTACGGCCCGGTTCCTCAAACACAGTGCGAAAAGTGTCTATGAAAAGCTGCAGATTAAAGGGCTCCCGCTCCTCATGTTCCCAGATAGGATTCACCAATGACAGGGCTTTGCCAGACAGTAGAGAGACAATGAAGGCTACTTTGGTCTGATCAGATGGGAACAGATGTGCATGCAGCTTGAAATGGATTTTGCACTAGTTGATGAAGCCTCGACAGGTTCTTGCATCTCAATCATAACAGGGTGGAAGTGGCGAAGAAATTCCAGGCCCCAGAACTGGAGTTATGACGGGTTGAGGAGAAGATGGAGCAGAAACTTGAGAGTTTGTCAGGGGAGCAGTAGAAGCAAAGTTCAGGCATGTGGAAATAGAATTCACCGCTTGCAGAAGCCGATCCTGGCGTGATCGGAGATCTCACATGTCCACTGGCATGGCTTGAACTGCCATCTTGGGTTAACCAGTGGGATCCATGGCCCGAGCAAACTGTCATGACCAGTGGGTTGAGCTGACCCTCTAGGCTACTCTGCCAGATTGGCATAGCTGCTGGCCAAACAGAAGCTAAACACGCATTGACAGATGGTACCTTGGAAGTAACTCAATGCAGGCTGAAGCAGGCTGTGTCGAATTCCGGGCAACAGGCTCTGTCAGATAGCTGGAAGCAGACTGCGCTGTGTAGCTGGAAGCAGACTGAGCTGGGTAGCTGGAAGCAGGCTGTGTCGGATAGCTGGAAGCAGGCTGTGTCAGATGGCTAGAAGCAGGCTGTGTCGGATGGCTGGAAGCAGGCTGTGTCGGATAGCTGGAAGCAGGCTGTGTCGGATAGCTGGAAGCAGGCTGTGTCGGATAGCTGGAAGCAGGCTGGTTCGGATAGCTGGAAGCAGGCTTCGTCGGATAGCTGGAAGCAGGCTGCGTCGGATAGCTAGAAGCAGGCTGCGTCGGATAGCTGGAAGCAGGCTGCGTCGGATAGCTGGAAGCAGGCTGAGCTAGGTAGCTGGATATACTAGAACAAAGCCTTGCAGCCGTCAGGCATTGGAATTATTCAAAGAATTACTGATTTGCCATTAGGCAAAAAAATACCCTGATTTCCGGCTACCTAAATAAAGTTGGTACTAAAATATAACTTTTATTAGATACTTATAAACTAACAATAATAACAACACGATTAAAAGTAGCCAATGCTAGCTGACAGTAACTAGTTAGTATGACACGTTGCCAAATACACTTGGTCAAAAGCAACCTGCTGTACGAGTGTGAGGGTATGTTCACACGCAGTGGTTTCAGTTGTAATTCGGGCCGTTTACGCCTTGAGTTACGCCTGAAAAAATGGCACCATTACGCCTCCAAACATCTGCCCACTGCTTGCAATGGGAATTACGGTGTTCTGTTCCCACGAGGCGTTATTTTATGCGTCGTTGTCAAAATACGGCGCGTAAAATTACACCGCGTAAAAAGAAGTGCAGGTTATTTTTTGGGACTTTTTGGAGCTGTTTTTCATTGACTCCATTGAAAATCAGCTCCAAAAACGGCTGTAAAATACGCAGCGAAAAACGCGAGTTGCTACAAAAACGTCTGAAAATCAGGAGCTGTTTTCACTTGAAAACAGCTCCGTATTTTCAGACGTATTTTGCTAAGCTGTGTGAAGATACCCTTAGGGCCAGCGTTAGCAGAACGCTATACTAAAACTGACTCCATATATATAGAATTCTATCTAACTATCAGCTAAGCATTGAGATTCAAATGAAAGAAAAAAAAACCCCGACATGTTTCGCTACCAACGTAGCATCTTCAGGGGTTTAATTGGAGCTAATGATTATTAGCCCCATTTAATCCCCTGAAGACCAAGTGCATTTGGCAATGTGCCAGTTACTGTCCGCTAGCGTTGGCTACATTTAATCATGTGGTTATTATTGTTGGCTTATAAGTATCTAATAAAAGTTATATTTTAGTACCAACTATATTTAGGTAGCCGGAAATCAGGGTATTTTTTTTTTGCCTAATTGCAAATCAGTAATTCTTTGAATAGGTAGCTGGATATGGTACACTGGGTGTGGTACGCTGGATGCTAGACTCAGGATACTGGACCTCTGCAGGAAATTCTTGGATGTGCAACACTGGCACTGGAACACTGGGCAGACTTCCTATTATAGTGCTGAAAGTGCAGGGATAGGCTTGGGAAACTTTACTTGTGCATACACTGGCCCTTTAGGAGGGGGTCAACGTGCGCGCACACCCTACAGGCAGAGCCTGCCCTTATCGCATGACTGAGACCTGGTCTCCGCCCCGGAGGATGCATACCACACACATTTATCTCATTTGATGATCCAGATGACATTCATAATTGTTGTGAATGAATGAAAGAAGAAACAAATGAACTTGACCTGCACCTGTTTCTACAAGAAATGCTCTTTTCGCCATGTATTCCAGATGTTATTGTGTACCTTTTTTTAACTGTTTGGATTAAAAAGAAAAAAATAAAGAGAATTAAAAACTAAAATAAATAAATAAAATAAATAAAAATTATATTGAAGACAAGAAAGTGTATAGGGTAAGATGGTGGAGCTAATTTCTTTCAGAAATTGCTTGCTATTTTATGTAATAGTACCCAAACACACAAAAGTGATAAAAAAAAAAGATAGAGAAGCTCTTTACCTTCTTTTACCCTGGTTCTCAATGTCTGCATCTAATAAAGTACATGAAAATTCAACATATAAAGTGCTTTGTACACCTGTTCACTAATATCAGCCCGGCTCACACGGCATCTTACATAAATGTGCAATGCCTTTGGGCTGCCAGTTTGCAACAATATTTGCTTTTTCGAAGATGCTTTGGAACTTTTCCTGAACCAACTCTATAAAGAGCATGTGTTATTCCCAGAAGCTACATCCTGGATCTAGGAGCAGGAACTTAATTACTACTAAATCAATACAACTGCACATTACAGACAGTGCAAGGAAATAGAAATGTTACAAAAAGTTTAAAGTAATCAAAGGCATACAGAACATGTCACACTTTATACCACATTACCACAATTTTATAGATCTAGCATAATATATATTGTCATATTTTTAAATATTTGTGTTTGTATATTTCATATTTTTTATATAAAGAGTTTTTCCGTTTGATTTTGAGAAAACCCAAAGGGACAGATTTACTAATACTCTCTACGTCCGAAAATGCGATAAATTTGTGGTGCATGCAGTATGATAAATTTGGAAACATCTAGCTAAACAGGTTAGACACTTTTCTCTTCTTTATACCATCCCTTGGTTGGCTTAGTTTACACCAGTTTTTTGGGTTGAAGTTTTGCCACAATTCGGTGCATTTTAGGACCTGCCCCTTTGCTAAGGATGCCGAAAAAAAAAGGTGTCTAAAACAGTTAATAAATGTGGCACACAGCATTTGCTCCAGAATTCTGGCTCAATTTGAACCAAAATTATGGCGCATTTTAAATAATACATCTGCCACATTGTGTTTTAAAAGCTTTACTTCTGAACACATAAGAGTTATGCTTCATTTAGCCAACTAAATACTTTCTTTATGGTAAAAATTTCTGCTACCATTAAAGTGATTTTATTGTCAATATATAAAGAGCATGTATAAGATGCTCTTCATTAACCCCTTCGCGCACCCAGACGTGCTATTATGTCCGGGTGCGGGGGGTGATGTTTGGAACGCGCTCACAGTCTGAGCGCGCTCCATATGCTGTGGGTGTCGGCTGTATTTTACAGCCGACACCCGGGACTAACAGCCAGGAGCAGTGATTGCGCTGTTCCTGGCTGTGTAACCCCTCGAATGCTGCGGTCAATAGCGACCACAGCAATTGAGGCGTTGAAAAGAGGGGGCGGCCCCCTCCGACAGCTCAAGAGAACGGGGGTGACGATGGTTGTTATGGCAGCCCAGGGGCCTAAAGAAGGCCCCCAGGACTGCCTTCACTCTACCTCTGTTAAAGAGACTCTGTCACCACATTATAAGTGCCCTATATAAGGAGATGAAGGAATAAAAGCAAAAAAGCCAAAAAACGGGTGTCTTCTATGCGCTATTGATCAATAGAATCTTCCAAAGGACGTGTATTCCAAATTCCTCAAGGATAACGGTAAAGTCGATATTGAAAGGATTTATTGATAACAGGATGATATAAAAACACAACTGTTTAACAATGAACAGTTTCGAAACCGGACCGGTTTCTTCCTCAGGTAGTATGTAAATGAAAGGGTGGCGTGTCGGTTAAATAACCGAGTGAAAGGTCAATTAAAAACCAAGAACTACCGGGTCGGATACAAAAATAAAACACCAACTCAAATTACATATCAAAGTGTACATATGATTACAGTCAATAAAAAATACAAAATATATGATATATATGAGCTATGTACGTATATATCATATATTTTGTATTTTTTATTGACTGTAATCATATGTACACTTTGATATGTAATTTGAGTTGGTGTTTTATTTTTGTATCCGACCCGGTAGTTCTTGGTTTTTAATTGACCTTTCACTCGGTTATTTAACCGACACCCCACCCTTTCATTTACATACTACCTGAGGAAGAAACCGGTCCGGTTTCGAAACTGTTCATTGTTAAACAGTTGTGTTTTTATATCATCCTGTTATCAATAAATCCTTTCAATATCGACTTTACCGTTATCCTTGAGGAATTTGGAATACACGTCCTTTGGAAGATTCTATTGATCAATAGCGCATAGAAGACACCCGTTTTTTGGCTTTTTTGCTTTTATTCCTTCATTCATTATTGAGACTTTGTACTTCACTATCGCTATGTGCAGCCTCATACACAAACCCTAACATTACTACAGTGTCCTGATAATGAATACACATGAAATCCAGCCTGGACGTCATGTGTACTCAGAATCCTGACACTTCTGACTCTTTTTTGTGAGATTCCAGCAACGGATACGAAATCTCGCGAGATCTCGGAGCTAAACGAGATTTGGTTTCACTTGCCGGAATCTCACAAAAAAAGATTCAGAAGTGTCACACATGACGTCCAGGCTGGATTTCATGTTTATTCATTATCAGGACACTAGTAATGTTAGGGCTTGTGTATGAGGCTGCACATAGCGATATATCTATATCGCTAGTGCAGTGTAAATGAATGGAGAGGAGTGCATGATGCTGATTGGTCAGCGTCATGCACTCCTCTGTACAACGCCCACTTGCTCGAAAGTAAAAGTACACCCACTTGGGCATTAAGAAAGCTCATTAGCATAAACTTAAATCGCTCCTAACTTTGTGAAAAAAGATCGGTTTTTTTAAATAAAAAGCATTACTGTCACCTACATTACAGCGCCCATCTCCTTATGTAGGAGATAGGGCACTTATAAAGTGGTGACAGAGTCTCTTTAAGCCCTGCCTGGGGCAAGAGCTTAAGGCCCTGTTCACACGGAGTTGTTTTATGAGTTTTTTGGCGCGGAAACCGCTCCGCAAAACTTGTCAAAAAATGCCCGAAAATGCCTCCCATTGATTTCAATGAGCGTTGGACGAGTTTTTTTACCGTGAGTAAAAAGAACGTGTCGCGGTAAAAAGAGGCGACATGACCCATCTTGAGGCGGTTTCCGCCTCCAAAACCCCATTTCAATCAGTCAGAAAGGGTAAAAAACACCTTGACGAGTGTTTTGACGAGTTTTTGTCAAACCACTGTGCAAAAAACGTCTGGAGCAGTTTTTGCAGGAGGAACTTTCAATGTGAACACAGCCTAACAGAAGCCTGTAAAACAGACAACATACTGCAATACGATCTAACGATCGCTGGTTCAAGTCCACTATGGGGGTTAATAAACTGTGTAAAAAAAAAGTGAAAACATTTTTTAGTAGTGAAAAAGAAAAAAAGAAAATATTAAAAGTTAAAAAAAATAAATCCTTTTCACATTTTCCCCTAAAGAAATGTAAAAAATAAAGTAAACAAAATTGGTATCGCTGCTTCTGTAAAAGTCTGAACTATTACAATATAGCATTATTTAACGCACACAGTGAACGCCGTAAAAAATAATTTGCTGTTTTTAGGTCAACTTAGCTCTAAAAAAAATGTAATAAAAAGTGATCAAAAAGTTCTACGTACCAAAAAATGGTACCGATAAAAACTACAGCTCGTCCCGCAAAAAAAATAAACCCTCACACCGCTCAATCTGTGAAAAAATAAAAAAGTTATAGCTCTCAGAATGTGGCGACACAAAACTTTTGAAAAAAAAAAAAAGTTTTTTATCACTAAAAATATAAAAAAACCTATATAAATTTGGTATCACTATAATCGTATTTAACCACAGAATAAAGATAAGCTGTCGTAAAAACGAAACCCAAAAAACAATTGAGGAATCGCTTTTTTTTCCAACTTCAGCCCGCAAATAATTTTTTTTTCAGTTTCCCAGTACATTATAAGGAACTATAAATGATACCAATAGAAACGACAACTCCTCCCGCAAAAAATAAGCCTTCACACCACTCTATTGACGGAAAAATAAAAAAAGTTATGGCTCATGGAATGCGGGGAGTGAAAAACTAAAATGAAAAATCCAAAAATGGCTCAGTCCTGAAGGGGTTAAAATCACCTACAATATATAATATTTTTTTTAACTGAACAAAGTCAGATACTGAAACATATTCTTTATTTTCTAATCTGTTTTTATTTTCTGTTTTCTTTCTATTTTCTGTGCATGATATTGAAAGTATAAGTTTATGATGTACTAATTTTACGAAGAAAAAACTATTTGGCAAAATAAAAACTATGTAGCGTCCATGGTCGCGGGCCGTCGGGTTTACTCACCTCCCGACGCCCGCAGCCATGGATCCGTGAGCGTGGCTCTGTCTCCTTCCTAGGAGACGCCAGCGCTCACTTCCGCTCCGTCCTGCTGTGTCCCGTAGGGATCGTCATCATCATCAACTGCCATGATTTCCTGGTCTATAAGAAGGCCCCAGGCCTTCTGATCCTTGCCTGAGCGTTGTTAGTCTATCCCAGTCTGTCTCGCAAATGGTCCCTTAGTGTTTCCCCGTTCCAGTTGTTACCCGTGCCCTGTTTCCCGTTCCTGTATTCCGTATTGTTCCAGTTCCTGTGCCTACCAGCGTTGGAGTCATGTCTACTGCACCTGCTGTCGTTTGCCACGTCCAGTGTCGTTTGCCACATCCAGTGTCTTCTGCCACGTCCAGTGTCTTCTGCCACGTCCAGTGTCTTCTGCCACGTCTAGTGTCTTCTGCCACATCCAGTGTCATTTGCCACGTCCAGTGTCTTCTGCCACGTCCAGTGTCTTCTACTACATCGGATACTGCCCGCCACGTCTGGCGCCACCTGCCGCACCAGCCTCCATCCGTGCTGAAGCCACAGCCACCGTCTGGACTATTTCAGGTACCCAAGCATTACTATCTGCCATTTGACTTTCACATAGACTGTGACCTGGTCAGCTGCCTCCCCGCTACGGCGGAGCGGCCTAGTGGGTCCACATACCCTGTGTCCGTGACAGTACGCTCAGGCCATGGAACCCGCTGGCCAGCCCAAGAACCCAGTACAGAAGATTCAGACGGAGATGCATGACCTACGCACACGTCAGGATCAACTCCTTGAGGCGGTGAATTCTATCCTGGTCCGTCTGGATCTACTCGCTGTTCCACCTCTGGTTCTTCCTCCTGAAGCGGTTGCTGTGCCACTGCCCGTTGCTCCTCCTGTTTGTTCCGGATCCACAGTTCCTCTGCCTCTTCCTCCTCGCTACGACGGTGATCCCAGAGCATGTAGAGGATTTCTCAATCAATGCACGGTTCATTTCAGGCTACGGCCTCATCTCTTCCCCTCCGAGGAGGCCAAAGTGGCGTTTATTATCTCCCTCCTCGCTGGCAAGGCCCTGGCATGGGCGAACCCAATCTTGGAGCAACAAGGACCTGTATTCTCAGACTTAGCCTTATTCCTGCAGTCCTTTCGTGCCGTGTTTGAGGGGCCGGGTCGAACATCCTCTGCCGCAGCCACTCTGTTGACCCTCAAGCAAGAAGGCTCCACAGTAGCCGAGCTGGCATGGAACAATAAGGCACTGGTGGCGACCTTCTGGCAGGGACTGTCCTCTCACATCAAGGACGAACTGGCGGCCTGCGACCTTCCTTCTACCTTGAATGCCCTCATCCTGTTAGCCACCCGGGTTGATATGAGAATCCGGGAGCGCTCTCAAGAGGTTCGACAGGAGAGCCAGGTCCACAGACCAGCACCTTCGGTCCAGAGACGACTATTGTCCTCTCCTAGTGCGCTACCTGAAGAACCCATGCAGGTAGACAGAGTCCGGTTATCTGAACAGGAGAAGCAGTGCAGACGCTCCTCTGGACTATGTATGTATTGTGGCCTTGTGATCGCAATTTGAGTCACGTTACGCCTTGATCTCCATGCAGGTTCAAATCAGGTGGGGGGGGGGGGGTGCGAGCTCGGAGAAGCAACAGATACACTGAGACGTTTCTCAAAGTAAAAATCCTTCTGCCTTTATTTAACCGTAGTGGTCGCTTTTATAGCATCAGAACAAAGAACATTCCATAACATATGAGTCATCTGTATATTCAATCCTTACATCCTTACATCCTTCTTTCCCATTGGTGGAGCACAAGGTATTCCCTTAGGTTTCCTTTATGCTTAGGGGGGTTGGTCAAGTGATTGTCCACCATCTGTTTGCAATTTCAATGGACAGCAGAGCAGCTGCAAACTATTTCCTCTCTTAACCTTTCTAAAATACCCATTCTATTGTAACACATGTTCTCCTCTATAACATTTCACTCCTTGGGGCCCCAGATACATTATACATATATTTATACCATAACAGCCTCAAGGGCCATTTTGTGCGCCAATGCCCACAGAAACCGGGAAACTCCAGTACCTAGGGTTGATTGGAGAGGCAACTCTAGGTGGAACGTCTCCAAACATTAAAACCTCTTCCAGATTATCGATTCCTGTAGCCATCGTCGCCGGAGAGACATCACATCCTTCCTCCCCCTATGTTGACTCCGTAGCGGCTGCTAATTTCATCCAGCAGGATCTAGTGGATCGTTTTCATCTACCCACAGTCCGTCTGGAGAGACCCCTGGCTGTTGCCTCTGTGAATGGTCTACCATTGCCTGATCCGATCATGCTCATCACAGAGCCGTTGACACTACGGGTCAGAGCTCTTCACTCAGAACAGATCACCTTCCTGGTACTACCTAAGATTATCAATCCTATCCTGCTGGGCCTGCCTTGGCTCCGTCTACACGCCCCAACCCTTGACTGGAATTCTGGAGAGGTTCTTCAATGGGGTTCCAGATGCCATAGCCATTGGCTGTCACAAGTCCGTCCTGTTGTGCCCCCTCTGCCTCAGTCACTTTCCGGTCTACCATCTCAGTATGTCAGTTTTGCGGATGTCTTTTGCAAACGAGAGGCTGAGACGTTGCCTCCACATCGGAATTATTACTGTCCCATTGAACTGGTTCCTAATGCTTCTCTTCCCCGTGGACGAGTATATCCTCTCTCCTTGCCAGAGACTTTATCGATGTCAGCCTATATCAAGGAGAACTTGGAGAGGGGTTTTATTCGAAAATCTTCCTCCCCGGCTGGGGTAGGCTTCTTATTCGTTAAGAAGAGAGATGGATCTCTTCGACCCTGCATTGACTACCGTGGTCTCAATCAGATCACGGTCAAGAACAAATACCCGTTGCCACTTATTTCCGAGCTCTTTGATCGCATACGAGGAGCCAAAAAATTTTCTAAGCTAGATCTGCGGGGGGCTTATAATCTAATCCGGATTCGCCGGGGTGATGAATGGAAGACGGCATTTAACACCCGCGATGGGCACTACGAATACCTAGTGATGCCCTTCGGACTGTGTAACGCTCCCGCAGTATTTCAGGAGTTCGTTAATGATATCTTCCGAGATCTCCTCTATATGTGTGTTGTAGTTTATCTCAATGATATTTTCATTTTCTCCCCAGATCTGATGACCCATCGGAGGCATGTTCGTCAACTTCTTCTGCGACTAAAAGAGAATCGCTTATATGCCAAGTTGGAGAAGTGCACCTTTGAAAAGAGGTCTTTGCCCTTCCTGGGCTACGTCATCTCGGATCAAGGCCTTAAGATGGACCCTGAGAAACTAAAGTCTGTCCTGGAATGGCCACGTCCTCAAGGCCTTAGGGCCATACAACGGTTCCTGGGATTCGCCAATTTCTACCGGCAGTTTATTCCGAACTTTTCTTCTCTATCGGCTCCCATCTCTACCCTTACCAAGAAGGGTGTGAACGCCAAGGTGTGGACTCTAGAGGCAGAGTCCGCATTCATTAGCCTCAAGAAAGCCTTCACTTCAGCTTCAATTCTCCATCACCCTGTCGTATCTCGGCAGTTCTCACTGGAAGTGGACGCTTCCTCTGTTGGTGCTGGTGCACTTCTGTTCCAGAGGAGCTCCAAAGGAAAGGCAGTGGTATGTGGCTACTACTCAAGACTCTTTTCTTCTGCTGAGCGCAATTACTTCATTGGAGATCGGGAGCTACTGGCTATCAAATTGGCCCTGGAGGAGTGGAGACATCTTCTAGAAGGCGCAGCTCACCCCATCCTGATCTTCACCGACCACAAGAACCTCACCTACCTTCAGTCCGCTCAAAGACTGAATCCTCGTCAAGCCAGGTGGTCGCTGTTCTTCACCCATTTCCAGTTTCTGCTCCACTACCGGTCCGCTGACAAGAATGTGAGGGCCGATGCCCTGTCCAGATTGTTTGAGACGGAAGACACGGTGGAGTCCCTTCAGACTATCATAGACCCATCCTGCGTCGTCACCGCTAATCCTCTGCAGCTTAGAGACATCCCTCCGGGGAGAACTTTTGTTCGGTTGGCAGACAGAAAAATAATTCTCTGCTGGGGACACAGTTCTAAACTGGCTGGACACGCTGGTGTCCGTACAACCCAAGACCTGATTGCTCATCACTTTTGGTGGCCCACGCTACCTAAAGTTGTTCTGGACTTTGTCTCTTCTTGCACGGTGTGTGCCTCTAACAAAGTGACTCCCTCCAAGCCTGCCGGCCTGCTTCAACCTCTGCCTGTACCCAGTGCCCCTTGGCAGCACATTGCGATGGACCTCGTCACAAACCTTCCTCCCTCAGCAGGATGCAACACCATCTGGGAGGGGGTGGACCGGTTCTCTAAGATGGCACATTTTATCCCGCTGACCGGCCTACCCTCTGCTCCCCGACTGGCGAGTCTCTTCATGGCTTTCGCTTGCATGGCTTGCCTCTTCAAATTGTGTCCGACCGGGGGGTTCAGTTTACCTCTAAGTTCTGGATAGCCCTCTGTAAACTCCTGGATGTGAGTTTGGACTTTTCCTCTGACTATCACCCCCAATCCAATGGGCAAGTTGAGAGGATCAACCAGATCATGGAAAATTATCCCCGCCACTTCATCTCTTCACAGCACGATAACTGGGTACAGCTTCTTCCATGGGCCGAGTTCTCATACAACAACCACACAAGTGAGTCCACCACTTCCACTCCGATTGACATCGTGTACAGTCAACATCCTAGAGTCCCTCTTCCTGTGTCGACTTCATCTCAGGTACCCGCTGCTGACTCTTCATATGGGGACTTCCTGCAAATCTGGCAACAGACCCGTTCCTCTATTTTGCTGGCAGTAGATCGCATGAAGCGAAAGGCAGATACTAAGAGAAGAGAGCCGCCTCAGTATCTTCCGGGGACTGAAGTCTGGCTGTCCTCTCGGAATATTCGCTTGAAGGTACCCTCATACAAGTTTGCTCCCAGGTTCCTTGGTCCTTTCGAGATTCTGCAACAGATCAACCCTGTCTCCTATAAACTGCGGCTGCCTCCTACCCTCAGAATCCCTAACTCCTTCCATGTGTCCCTCCTGAAACCAGTGGTCCTAAACCGCTACAGCAAGACTTCTAGTTCCACAGTTGCTCCCAGCGGTCCTTCTGATGTATTCGAGGTAAAGGAGATCCTGGACTGCAAAAGGGTAGGAGGAAGGACTATCTCTTAGGTGGACTGAAGAGGGTTTGGTCCTGAGGAGAGGTCCTGGGAGCCAGAAGAGAACCTCAGTGCTCCTGCTCTCATTAAAAAGTTCCTCTCTCGCTCTGGTCCCAAGAAGAGGGGGCGTAAGAGGGGGGATACTGGGTTTACTCACCTCCCGACGCCCGCAGCCATGGATCCGTGAGCGCTGGTCCCTGTCTCCTTCCTAGGAGACGCCAGCGCTCACTTCCGCTCCGTCCTGCTGTGTCCTGTAGGGTGCGCACGCTCGCGCGCTGCCTTAAAGGGCCAGCGAGCGCACAAAAGGTTCGTTATCATCATCAACTGCCATGATTTCCTGGTCTATAAGAAGGCCCCAGGCCTTCTGATCCTTGCCTGAGCGTTGTTAGTCTATCCCAGTCTGTCTCGCAAATGGTCCCTTCGTGTTTCCCCGTTCCAGTTGTTACCCGTGCCCTGTTACCCGTTTCTGTATTCCATATTGTTCTAGTTCCTGTGCCTACCAGCGTTGGAGTCGTGTCTACTGCACCTGCTGTCGTTTGCCACGTCCAGTGTCGTTTGCCACGTCCAGTGTCTTCTGCTACGTCCAGTGTCTTCTGCCACGTCCAGTGTCGTTTGCCACGTCCAGTGTCTTCTGCCACGTCCAGTGTCTTCTGCTACATCGGATACTGCCGCACCAGCCTCCATCCGTGCTGAAGCCACAGCCACCGTCTGGACTATTTCAGGTACCCAAGCATTACTGTCTGCCATTTGACTTTCGCATAGACTGTGACCTGGTCAGCTGCCTCCCCGCTACGGCGGAGCGGCCTAGTGGGTCCACATACCCTGTGTCCGTGACAAACTACTTTCTGATTTTTCTGTCGATGGAGCGTTTTATTTTGCAAGACAAGCTGTATTTTTTTTGTAACCATATTGGAGTTAATTTAACTTTTTATGAACTTTCTATTAAATTTTTTGGGGGAAGTAAGGAGATAAAAAACCAGTTATTTTGAATTATGATTTTATGTTTTCCTAGGACGTTCATCCATGGACTTAAATAACGTGATATTTAATCGTTCGGACTTTTATGAATGCGGCAGTACCAATTACGTTAACTTTTATTTTTTTTGTACATTATTACAATTTTATTTAACCCTAGAGGACTTGAAAAAGCGATCGCTTGTCAAAAACACTGCAATACCTCCGATAGAAGCGGAAAGATGGCAGACCTTGGGGCCTTCATTAGTGGCTAACATAGGGTGTGATCGCTATTGATAAACATGATCGTTATCTCCGATATCGGTCTTTGCAGTGAGGTGTCGGCAATACAATAGTTTTCGCAAAAAAAAAACATGAAACCTTACGGAACGGAAACTGCAACGGAAGCCCAGGGCCGCACCTACCATGAGGCGAGTTGAGCCTCTGGCTTCAGGCGGCACACTGCAGAGTGCATTACGGAGTTGCCGGCCGACGTTTCCACCACTTATTAGCAGCTGCAAGATGTGCTGCCTCCTTAAGAGAACATCCCCCCCTGTGTCACCTTAATAACACCCCCCCTGACTTCCCCAGCTGCTCTCCACTCTTCTGTCGCTATTGTAATGTGATCCTGCTCAGTGTCGGGACGGTGCAGCGTGTCTGTGTGTGTGTGTGTACGTACGGCCTCATGCACATGACCGTTTTTTCTCAGCTGTAATTTATCCGCATATTTGCGGATAAATTGCGGATCCATTAATTTCCCTGGCATTAATGGCCCTAAGCATGCGACCGTGGTTTACACTGATCCGTATGTGGGCTGCAAATCCAGACCGCAAAAACTCAAGACAAGTAATTTTACGGTCCGGATTTGCCAATAATGGTGAATTGTTGTGGATCCGTGAATCCTAATGTTACACCAATGCACAACTAACCAGTGCGGTCGTGTGTATGAGGCCATAGTGTGTGTGTGTGTGTGTGTGTGTGTGTGTGTGTGTACGTATGTATGTGCGTGTGCGCAATATATATATATATATATATATATATATATATATATATATATATACACACACACACACACACACACTACCGTTCAAAAGTTTAGGGTCACTTAAAATTTCCTTATTTTTGCAAGAAAAGCAGTTTTTTTCAATGAAGATAACATTAAATTAATCAGAAATACACTCTATACATTGTTAATGTGCTAAATGACTATTCTTGCTGCAAACATCTGGTTTTAATGCAATATCTACCTAGGTGTATAGAGGCCCATTTCCAGCAACCATCACTCCAGTGTTCTAATGGTACATTGTGTTTGCTAACTGTGTTAGTGTAATGTCCGTGGATGCGGGCTGTCAGCTCCAGCCTCCCGCTGACAGCCGCAGCCACGAGTCGGCAAACGCTGGCCCCAGCCTCCTCCTCAGGAGACGCCAGCGCTTGCATCCACTCACCTCCGCCGGAGCCCGCAGGGTGCGCGCGCACGCTCGTCCCCGCTCTTAAAGGGGCAGCGCACGCACCGGACATCTTGAACGACCTTTGACCCGTGAGTACCCTGGGCTATAAGAGGGGTCCAGCCCCCTAGTTCGATGCCTGAGCGTTGTTAGTTTTCCCAGTCTGTCTTGCAAATGGTCCCTTAGTGTTTCCCGTTCCTGTTGTTACCCGTACCTTGTTCCCCGTTCCTGTTTCCCGTGCTTTGCCCTAGTATCAAGTCGTGCCACGTCGTGTGTCATCTGCCACGTCCGGAGGAATCCGCCACGTCCTGTGTCATCTGCCACATCCAGAGGAATCCGCCAAGTCCTGTGTCATCTGCCACGTCCGGAGGAATCCGCCACGTCCTGTGTCATCTGCCACGTCCAGAGGAATCCACCACGTCCTGTGTTATCTGCCATATCCGGAGGAATCCGCCACGTCTGGTGCAACTTGCGGCTCCTGTGTCATCCGCCACGTTTGGCGCCATCTGCTGCACCCATGTCATCTGTGCCAGAGCTGCGGCCACCATCTGGACTATTCAGGTACCCTTGTGCGGGACATTGTATTTCTGGGGTGTCCTGTTGTTTGGCCAGCTGCCTCCCCGCTGCGGCGGTACGGCCTAGTGGGTCCACTAACCCGCTTCGTGACAGTTAGAAGGCTAATGGATGATTAGGAAAAACTTGAAAACCTTTGTGCAATTATGTTAGCACCGCTGTAAACAGTTTTGCTGTTTAGAGGAGCTATAAAACGGACCTTCCTTTGAGCTAGTTGAGAATCTGGAGCATTACATTTGTGGGTTCGATTAAACTCTCAAAATGGCTAGAAAAAGAGATCTTTCATGTGAAACTCGACAGTCTATTCTTGTTCTTAGAAATTAAGGCTATTCCATGCGAGAAATTGCCAAGAAACTGAAGATTTCCTACAACGGTGTGTACTACTCCCTTCAGAGGACAGCACAAACAGGCTCTAACCAGAGTAGAAAGAGAAGTGGGAGGCCCTGCTGCACAATTGAGCAACAAGACAAGTACATTAGAGTCTCTAGTTTGAGAAATAGACGCCTCACAGGTCCTCAACTGGCAGCTTCATTAAATAGTACCCGCAAAACGCCAGTGTCAACGTCTACAGTGAAGAGGCGACTCTGGGATGCTGGCCTTCAGGGCAGAGTGGCAAAGAAAAAGCCATATCTGAGACTGGCTAATAAAAGGAAAAGATTAATATGGGCAGTAGCACACAGACATTGGACAGAGGAAGATTGGGAAAAAGTGTTATGGACAGACGAATCTAAGTTTGAGGTGTTTGGATCACACAAAAGAACATTTGTAAGACGCAGAACAACTGAAAAGATGCTGGAAGAGTGCCTGACGCCATCTGTCAAGCATGGTGGAGGTAATGTGATGGTCTGGGGTTGCTTTGGTGCTGGTAAAGTGGGAGATTTGTACAAGGTAAAAGGGATTTTGCAACGCCATGCCATACCCTGTGGACTGCGCTTGATTGGAGCCAATTTCATCCTACAACAGGACAATGACCCAAAGCACACCTCCAAATTATGCAAGAACTATTTAAGGAAGAAGCAGGCAGCTGGTATTCTATCTGTAATGGAGTGGCCAGCGCAGTCACCAGATCTCAACCCCATAGAGAAGTGCCCATCAAGCCAATCCAACTTGTGGGAGGGGCTTCTGGAAGCATGGGGTGAAATTTTTCCCGATTACCTCAGCAATCTAACAGCTAGAATGCCAAAGGTCTGCAATGCTGTAATTGCTGCAAATGGAGCATTCTTTGACGAAAGCAAAGTTTGAAGGAGAAAATTATTATTTGACATAGAAATCATTATTTCTAACCTTGTCAATGTCTTGACAATATTTTCTAGACATTTTGCAACTCATTTGATAAATATAAGTGTTAGTTTTCATGAAAAACACAAAATTGTCTGGCTGACCCCAAACTTTTGAACGGTAGTGTGTGTGTGTGTGTGTGTGTATATATATATATATATATATATATATATATATATATATATATATATATATATATATATATATATATTTATGTATATATATACACACACACGAAAGCCAATAAGAAACCAAGCGGCGCAAAGCTCACCTTAGCACTTTTGCTGTTTCGTTTTAGCGATCGGGGAGTGCTAGGTATTCAGACGCCCAATGATCAAAACTTCTGAAATTTTACTATGACATGTCAAAGGTTTTTTTTAAAGTTTAATTACACTTCAAGGGTCAGTTCACAAAGAGTTTTTGGACGAGGAAACCGCGTCGGAAAAAACGCCAAAAAACGAAAATGCCTCCCATTGATTTCAATGAGAGTCGGAGGCTTTTTTTTCCCGCGAGCGGAAAAACCGTCTCGCGGGAAAAAGCAGCGGCATGCCCTATCTTTGGGCGTTTACGTCTCTTTCCTTCCATTGACATCAATGGGGGGCAGAGAAAGTGTATTTTGCGGCGTTTTTGCCCGTTGCGCTCAATGGGCACGAGCGTGGCAAACAGTGTGCAGGCAGATCAAAATCTGCCTCAAAATTCCAAACGGAATTTTGAGGCAGAATTTTCTGCCTGCAAAAAACTCAGTGTGAACATACCCTTAAGGAAAGTTGTTTTTTTGTGTTTTAAGTTATGAGCCTATTTTTTCTAACTATTTTAATGTTCCCTAATGTAACTGTATTTATTCATATATTTGTACTAATAAAGATGGGGCAGCCATCTTTATTAGCACCTGTGTACGTGTTTCTGCATGACATACACAGGTGCTATATGGCTCCCATCCCATCCCATCCCTACTTTCCTATCTCCTGCTGGAGCCATTTTAGCTTTGAACTGTTCATGCTCTGTGTCATGTACCGTTCACAGGGACCCACAGCGACCCTCACTTCTAGGGGGAAGACGGGCGCCATTTTATCTAAGAGCGACAGCCATTGCAGTCATCGCAGGAGTTGTCTGTCAATTGAAATGAATTGCCAGGCCTTGCCTGTGAATGCAGGACCGCTCGTCAATTTATTTGAATTGCCGCCTCCTCCTGCCCCACACTCTTACCTAACACTTCAATGTGACTGCTAGTAACTCCGGTCACGTAGCTAATACAGGGACTCTTCTGTCACTTTAGGAGTCCCTGCATTAGCATTTTCTGGTGCACGGGACTTCCCAGATGCGTCAGAATTATTAATAACGATTAATATTTCTGCCGGATCTCTAGTTCCTGTGTGCCACAATAGGCACTACAGTTCATTGACCTCTAGTTTCTATTGCAGCGCAGGGGTGGAGACAGAAGACTGCAGTAGGTGAGTATAAGTATTTTTATTTTTCATACTGGTTATGTTTTGTTTTGCAGGTTCCGCTGGACCATTTGGACAACGTCATAGATTCGTTGGATTACTTTGATGATCTACATTTTTTTTTTATAAAATGGTCAGAGGGTTATGTGAGAGAGTTTTTATTTCAATTAAAAAAATAGTATGTCTTGTTTTTTATACTTTATTACCGTCTTCGTAATAACCGCTGTCTGACAGCATCCATTACTAAGGCTGGGGCTTACTGTTAACCAGTAAAAAGGCTAGCACCAACCTCCCATTATTACCCCAGTACCCACCGCTATCAGGGGCATCAGGAAGAGCCAGGTACGATCCAGGACCCAACCATCTGAAGGGATGACAGTGCCCGACCGTCGCTTCATATGTTCAGGTATTGGATTGTACCCGGCTCTTCCCGGTACCCCTGGCGGCGTTGGGTACCGTGGTAATAATGGGAGGTTGGTGCTAGCATTTTTACTGGTTGACAGTAAGCCCCAGCCTTAGTAATGGATGCTGTCAATCAGATAGCGGCCATTACACTGGCGGTAATAATGTATTAAAAAAAACACATGGACATAAGAAACATTTTTTATTTGAAATAAAAACTCGCTCACACAACCCGCTTTCACCATTTTATAAAAAAAAAAAAAAGAAACATAGATCAAAGTAGTCAAATAAATATAAGGCGTAGTCCAAACGGTCTATTGGAACCAACCGGGGAAAAAAAAAAGTATGAAAAATAAAAAAATATACACTTTCCTTCTCCCCTGCAATGCACTAGAATCTAGAGGTCAAAAGAAATAATAATTCCCCTTCAGACTCTACTACCTGTCAGCTGAAAAGTCTTTCGCCAGAGGGAACATTTTTTCCACATGGCAGAGTACCAGGTCCCAGGCTTGGGTGAAGCTTTCTTTTACTCCACCATTGGGGAAAAAAATTTCCTCTGGTGGAAGATTTTTCCATTGACAGGTAGCAGTTCTATAGAGGTGGTGTTAGGGAGGACATACTCAGCAATTGCACAATGCCCCCAAAATGGGCCGCTACTCTTGGGAAAGTGATGTGTGCTTGCCTCCAGGCTAAAATGTGCCAGCCTGCCCTGGGCCATTGGCTCCCTGCCCCACCGTTTTCTCTCGTAGACCAGAGCCTGGTTTAGGCCTGCGGTCTACAACAGTCCAAGAGCACGCTATTGACATCAGCGGCCTAGCATGATTACGTCACTGCATCATGCCATCCGCGCTGGGCCGCTGAACTCAGCAGAAAGTCAGAACGTCTGGCTGTGGTTACTTGGATAGATTTGTGGGGGGGGGGGGGCGCCTTTCTATAGTTCGCCTCAGGCAGCAAAGGGGCTAGGTTCACCCCTGCGGAAGCCTTACCATTGAAATCAATGTTAATGAAAATGGAAGCTATGGTTTCCATTTGGCTTTCCGTTCATCGCTTCCTCCGACGGAAAGGTCAAAAGGAACCCATGAACGGAAGTCAGACACTGGTGTGAACAGGCCCTCAAATGGGTTCTCAGGGTTATTTTAAAAATTTGTCCAAATTCGAGTCATTACTTGCCTCACGGATCCCCGTCGTTCCTCCCCGCCGCTGTGTATTGACATAGCTGCAGCAATGATGTGCTTGTATACCGACCTGATTGCTGCAGTCAATCACTGGTCTCAGTGGGAATACGGCACAGGATCGCTAAGGCCAGTGCTTGGCTGCAGCGATCAAGTGGGTATACAGGCACGTTATCGCTGCAGCTATGTCAATAAACAGCGGCAGGAAGCAACACCTTCAGAGGCCTGTGGAATTTGGGATCTGAAAGAAAAGTGGAGCTTGATTTTTTTTCCTATCTAAGGGTATGTTAACACGGCCTATTTTCAGACGTAATTCGGGCGTTTTACGCTCCGTAATTTCAGATATATTTTAGTACTGCGTGTGAACATACCCTAAGGCTGGGTTCACACTGAGTTTTTTGTAGGAGGAAAATCTTCCTCAAAATTCCATTTGGATTTTTGAAGCAGATTTTGCTCTGTCTGCACGCTGATTTTCGCTGCGTTTTTTGCCCGCGGCTATTGAGCGCCGCAGGCAAATAACGCTGCGAAAAATGCTTTCTCTGACTCCCATTGATGTCAATGGGAGGTCAGAGGCGTAAACGCCCGAAGACAGGGCATGTCCCTTCTTTTTCCCGTGAGACGTTTTTTCCGCTCGTTGGAAAAAAACGCCTCCGCCTCCCATTGAAATCAATGGGAGGCATTTTCAGCCGTTCTTTGGCGCGTTTTCCGACGCGGTTTCTGCGTAAAACAAACTTGTCAAAAAACTGTGTGAACTCCCCCTTAAAAGCTATATAAACCTTTGAAAACAATGGGGGTATTTTTGAAAGCAGGAGAAACAGGGTGATAGATTTTGGGGTGTGTTTCTTCATACTCATGTTTGCTTTACAAAGAAATCTGTCTTTGCAATGACACATTTGTGAAAAAAGTGGAATTTTATTTTGTTCCACCTGCTTTGCATTAAAAAAAGAAAAAAAAATGGTGGGTCAAAATACTTACTACACCCCTAGATAAATACCTTAAGGGGTATAGTTTTCAAAATGGGGTAATTTGAGGGGGTTTCCATCATTTTAACACCTATGAGGCCCTGAAAACCTGGCTTGGTGCAGGAAAACAAAATGTACTTAAAAATGTATAAAATTATTATTCAATTTGTAAGTCTTCTAAATTGCTCAAAATGTATTTTAGTTTTTCAAAAGTGCAGCTAAAATAGAGTAAAGAGATGACAATATAAATTTAATTTAAAAAAAGTGTACAGTATGTGTGTACATATGTGACATATTGCAGTTAAAAATAGGAAAAAAAATTATTTTTACATAACTTTATACATTTTTGTATTTTTTAACTAATTTACACAAATTGTATCCATCTACTTTTACCACTAAAATAAAGTACAACATGTGACGAAAAAACAATGTCAGAATTACTTAGATATGCAAAACTATTGCAGAGTTATTCTCTGATAAGTTCAGACATACCAGATTTGACAAATCTGGCTTGGTCATTAAGGTCCAAACAAGCTTGGTCATTAAGGGGTTAATGTCCCGCAATAACAGATCAGGAAAATACATATATAAATGAGAGGGAATAAATATAGGCTAATGCCAAGTATCTAAATGAGTAATACTTACCAACTATTAATCGGGACTCTTGTGTGCGGTGACCACATGAACATGCGTTTCGGTGCGAAAGTGCCTTTTTCCGGGAGGTGTCAGGTGTTCTGATACACCATGCATTTCTCATTGTATCCATACCATTGCATTAGGGTATGTTCACATGAAGTGTTGACGAGTTTTTTGACGCGGAAAGCGCTCTTCAAAACTCGACAAAAACCGGCCGAAAATGCCTCCCATTGATTTCAATGGGAGGCGGAGGCGGTTTTCTCCCGCGAGCGGTAAAACCGTCTCGCGGGAGAAGGAAGGGACATGCCTTATCTTCGCGCGATTACGCCTCTGACCTCCCATTGACATCAACGGGAGGCAGAGAAAGCATACTTTGTGGCGTTTTATGCCCGCGGTGCTCAACGGCCGCGGACGAAAAACGCAGCAAAAATCGGCGTGCAGGCAGGGGAAAATCTCCCTCAAACTTCCAAACTGAATTTTGAGGCAGATTTTCCGCCTGCAAAAAACTCTGTGTGAACCCGGCCTTACTGTTTGCTGTGTCTGGAGACTTTGCATTAGCTTGTATTTATTCGATCTCATTTATGTATGTCTTTTCCTGGCCTCATGCATAACAGCCTACCACTGCGACGTTTATCGTCATTCAGCTTTAGGCAAGTGGTTAGATTTGTATTTAGACCCCTTCACGCACCTTGCCGTTAATGCATGTCAAGGTGTGCAGTAAATTTGAGCACCTTGACGGGCAGTTACGTCTGTGCTTTGACAGTCAACCACCGCGCGGCGCTACACCGCAGCGGCGGTTAACTTTGCAGGGTGTCTGCCCTGCATTTCCTGTTGCCGATCATCGCCGCTGATTTAGGCAGTTAACCCTTAAATGTGGCGGTTGATTGCCGTCGCCGCATTTAGGGCGTTTAGCGCAGATCGGCAGCCCCCACGTGAAATCACGGTGGCTGGCGATGGTACCCATGGCAACCGGACGCCAGACAATGGCTACCGGGCTGCCATGTACAGAAGCCTATGAGGACCAGCCGGAGGCTGGTCGTCATAGGCTTCCTGTCAGTGTGACCGTCACATCACAATGACAGTTAGAACACATTACACTACGTACGTAGTGTAATGTGTTCTAGCAGCAATCAGAGCTGCAAGTCTAATGGTCCCCTAGTGGGACAAATAAAAAAAAGTTAAAAAAAAGATAATAAAAATGTTTTAAAAAAGTGTATAAATAAAAGTTATAAGTGACATTAACAAGAACTGCTTTTTTCCTATAATAAGTCTGTTATTATGGGAAAAACGATAATATTATTTTTCCCGCACGGTGAACACCGCAAATAAAATAAACGAAAAACAATGCCAAAATCACTATTTTTTAGTCACCACCCCACCCAAAATATACAATAAAAAGTGATCAAAAAGTCGCATGTACGCCAAAATAGTACCAATAAAAACTATAACCCTTCCCGCAAAAACCAAGCCCTTAGGCCCCATTCACGGCCCGCGATTGCGGGCACGGCTGGCCGCTGACTGACAGCCGCATTTTCGGGCCGCGCTCCCATACAAAGTATGGGAGCACGGCCCGCAAAATGCGAAAGAACGGACATGTTCCATAATTCCCGGAACATTTCCACGGCACTGACACCCTTCTGTAGTGCTACGGAAAGGTGTCAGTGTTCAATGAAAGTGAATGGCTCTGTTTTTGCGGACCGCCATTGCGGTCCGCAAAAACGGAGGTTTTTTGCTGTCGTGTGCATGGGGCCTTACACAGCTTTTTTCACTGAAAAATAAAAAGTTATGGCTGTCAGAATATGAGGACACAAAAAATAAATTTAATAATATATATTTTATAAATAAGTGATTTTATTGCGCAAACGCTGCGAAACATAAAAAAATGATATACATATAGTATCGCCGTAATCGTACTGACCCGCAGAATAAAGTAAAATGTTAATTTATAGCCCAGGGTGAACGCTGTAAAAATAAAATAAAAAACATGGTCAGAATTGATGGTTTTTGGTCACCTGGCTTGACGAAAAATGGAATACAAAGTGATCAAAAAAATCGCATGTACCCCAAAATGGTACCAATGAAAACTACGGATTGTCCCGCAAAAAAATAAGCAATCACACAGCTCCGGTGGTGAAAAAATAAAAAGTTCTGGCTCCTAGAATGACAATGCGAAATGTGCAGTGTTCCAAAAGCGGATAAGATCGGGCGCCATTTATCAATGCGACACTGACCACATATCTGTGGATTATTATTTATTTACCCCATTATTATACCCCTGATGTACTCTGTCCAGCCTGCATATGCCCCCACATTATAAACTAAAATACCAGCAAAACGCCAAACAGAACTACTACCAAGCAAAATCTGCGCTCCCTAAAGCCAAATGCTGCTCCCTCCCTTCTGAGCCCTACAGCGTGCCCAAACAGCAGTTTACGTGCACCAATATGGCATCGCCATACCCGGGAGAACCAGTTTAATATTTTATGAGGTATATGTCTTCAGTGGCACAAACTGGGCATAACATATAGTGCACTAAAATGGCATATAAGTGGAAAATTTTAATTTTCACACTGCACCATTCGCTGCGCATTAAACCCTTCGCACACCACGACTATATAGCATGTCGTGGTGTGGGGGGTGGTGTATGGAGCGGACTCACCCCCTGAGCCCGCGCCATACGCTGCGGTTGTCAGCTGTGTATTACAGCTGACACCCGGGACAAACAGACAGAAACAGCGATCGCATTGTTACAGGAGCCTGTAAAAATGAAAATACCTTTACAGACTAATTTCAATGAATTCAGCAAAACAACTGTGGGGTCAAAATACTAACTTTACCCCTAGAAAAATTCCTTGAGGGATGTAGTTTCCAAAGTGGGGTCACTTTTGGGGGGTTTCCACGGTTTTGGTCCCTCCAGTGCAGTGCAAATGCGACACAGCACTGAAAACTATTCCAGCAAAATCAGAAATCCAAATAGTGCTCCTTCTCTTCTGAGCCCTGAGTTTATTACCACATATGGGGTATTGCTATAATCGGAAGAAATTGCTTTACATATGTTGGGGTGTTTTTTCTACTTTATTCCTTGTAAAAATTTCCACGTTTTTTCATAAAAAAAAGTAGATTTTCATCTTCACATACCAATTCAAATAAATTTAGCAAAAAAAAAAACGGTGGGTTCAAAATGCTAACTATACCCCTAGATAAATTCCTTGAGGGGTGTAGTTTCCAAAATGGGGTCACTTTTGGGGGGTCTTTACTGTTTTGGCACCACAAGACCTCTTCAAACCTGACATGGTGCCTAAAATATATTCTAAAAAAAGGAGGCCCCAAAATCCTCTAGGTGCTCCTTTGCTTCTGAGGCCGGTGTTTCAGTCCATTGGCACACTAGGGCCACATGTGGGATATTTCTATCTTCTGTGGTACAGAATTTTTTTTATTACAAATTAATTTTGGCAAAAAAAAATTAAATTGGTCAATTTCACCTCTACTTTGCTTTAATTCCTGTGAAATGCCTAAAGGGTTAAAACACTTTCTGAATGCTGTTTTTAATTCTTTGATGGGTGGCGTTTTCAAAATAGGGTGATTAATGGGGACTTTCTAATATATAAGTCCCTCAAAGCCACTTCAGAACTGAACTGGTCCCTGAAAAAATTGCCTTTTGAAATTTTCTTGAAAATATGAGAAATCGCTGCTAAAGTTCTAAGCCTTGTAACGTCCTAGAAAAATAAAAAAATGTTTAAAAAAACGATGCAAACAAAGTAGACTTATGGGAAATGTAAACTAGTAACTATTTTGTGTGGTATTACCATCTGTTTTACAAGTAGATGCATTTAAAATTATAATTTTTGCTAATTTTCTCTAAATCTTGGTATTTTTTTTACAAATAAATATTGAATTTATCGACCAAATTTTTTCACTAACATAAAGTACAATATGTCACGAGAAAACAATCTCAGAATCATTTGGATAGGTAAAAGCATTCCAAAGTTATTACCACATAAAGTGACACGTGTCAGATTTGAAAAATCGGCTTCGTCCTGAAGGCCAAAACAGGCTCAGTCCTGAAGGGGTTAATAAAGTTTAACATTTTATATATATGCACAGCTATGTAGCATCTGTTGTTTTGTAGGTTCATTTGTATATGATTCAGATGCCGTCTTTAACGGTATTATTTCGCTATAAACTAGCAGTTCATTTATGATCGTATACGTAAATTAACACACCAGGTTAGATGGAACCACGCTTCATCAGACACAATATATTACAATGGGTCCAAATGGCCGTCTACGATGATGTCCAGTTCCAATACGCCACACGCTTCTGTTTATCCCCCTCCTTCAACTCCTCCACAACTGACACTCAGTATGGCTTCAAGTGAAGTGATTTTCAGTACACGTCGACATGTTGTTCTGCTGACATCTGCCATCTGGGATAATTTTTGCGTCAATTTCTTTGGTCTTCTCATAATCCTCTCCTGGATGTCTGCAATAATGCAGGTGTCAAGAACACATGGTTGTCTGTTTTATTTACATCTATCACGGATCCTGTGTTACGCCACTTCCACACCAAACCATGTATACTGCTTTAAACTAGCACAGGAAGGTCCAGAAATTGACCATAAAAACGGACCTGTGTATCTTTGAATGAGCCTGTGTGTTCTAAGGTCTCCACTATCGCCTGTGGATAGGTGATAAATATGGTTGTTGAGAAAACCCTCTTAAACTTTCAATTTTATGAATTAAAAAAGATGAAAATAAAAAAGACGACACACACAGCAGCATCAGCAAAAAAAAAAATATGTATGGCTCTTGGAATGTGGCAAAAAACCTGAAAAATAGGGTTAAATACTTACTGGAAGTTTTGTATAAAAAAAATCAATGCATCTCAAAATATATATGCATAGGTAAAAAGACATCTAGATCAAAACAGAATAAAACACTTAAAAAATTCAGGAAAAATCTATTTACTGTTAAAGCATGGTGTATCTGATGATCTCAAAATAGATAGGTAAACTACTTCACCTTAATGGATAAACTAAAGTAATAAAATGTTTTTTATTTTTAAGGCAGTAAAGAAAATGTTGTATGCCTCCACACTCACAATGGATAATGAACAATAACTCCTTTAGACTTTTTTTTACTCTTTATTAATTGAATACAGCTCTATAAAAGAGTTTTAGCTGCAAGACTGGCTCCAGGCCTCTAAAGCAATAAATAAAGCAATATCTTGCATTACGAATTGTTTATTTTAGTACTATATAATTGCTATAATTTATTTTATTTGTGTATGAAATTACCAACATTATTAACTATTTCCTGTCCTTAGAAAGTACGTGACAATAAAAACGTAGACAACACGCAAAGGATTGTGACTCAGACATCATTGATGAGGTTGGTTGTTAGACAGGACCTCCCTGACCTTTTCAAGGATTGTGCTGACCTCTGCCATAGCTCCAAGTCCTGTAGGAAAGAAAGGGTAATAAATAAAAACTATGGACAAAACAAAAGGATTTTTTTACCTGTGTTAGGCTTCGTTTACATCTGCGTTTCGGCTCCGTTCTGCCGTTCCGTCGGAGCTTACCGTTAGAATAGAACCATGACTGAAACAAACAGAACCATAGGTTTCCGTTTGCATCACCATTGATTTCAATGGTGATGGATCCGGTGCAAATGGTTTCTGTTTGTCTCAGTTGTGCAAGGGTTCCGTTCATGGGTTCCCCTGATGGAAAGCTCCGACAGAACCTATGAACGGAGCCCTGACGCAGATGTGAACAAAGACTTAAACTATCACAATTGATCACAAATAACTGGTAGCTCTAATTCTGAAGCCTAAAAATCCTACATGGGGATGCAAATATAAAGATGGGGATAGTCAGTGGAACTTAAGAAAGTTGTAGTTATATGGCCGTCTGAATACTAGATACTTTTACTCCCGATACAAGGCATCAGAATTTGTCATACTTCCTGCGGTTTTATATATTTTCTTATTGCAGGGAAGTATTCCTATAGGGAGCAGTCAGAAGAGGAGGTCTGCAAATATTGATTTTAAACCATCATCCTTCTGTAATTGGATCCAATTTTCTCACAACTTCCCATTAAGTTACAAGATCATTATCGTCTCCAATATCAACAGGAACATTTCCATGCAACAACAAGAAGAAATGTACAACTTGTTCATACATAATGAGTATGCACAAAATAAAGATTCCCAACACACATCAGAATTACAAGATTCCATGGACCTTAAAGAGGCTCTGTCACCAGAATAAAAATGCTCTATCTCCTACATCAGTTTATCGGCGCTGGAATGTAGTTACTAGCAATGTGTTTTTATTTTAAAAACGATGTTTTTTAACAAAGTTATGGCGTTTAGAACATTTATGCAAATGAGGTCCTTAATGCCCAACTGGGCGTTTTTTAATTTTCAACCAAGTGGGCGTATGACAAAGAGGTGTATGACACTGGCCAATCCGCATCATACACCTCTCTGCCTTACACCCAAGCTAGATTCACTGAGCAGCGTGATCTCGCGAGACCGCGCTGTGACGTCACTTCTGCCCACAGGTCCTTCATCCCTGCGTCTGAAGACAACATCTTTCGTCTCCCTCCAGGCCGATGAGAAGTCCCAGTCATCGGATCGGCAGTAGTAGAAGTAGTAACAGCAGCAGCTTCTCGGTTCTCGGCCTTTTGGCTAAGATCAAGTGTAGTACCTGCTCAAGCTGAGGTTAGTAATCATCCCTGCCGGTGGTTGATGGGCCATCGTAGGGGGATGACAGAACGCCGAGGTGAGGGCAGGGAACCGCAACGGTCATCGCTCTGGTGTACGCATTTGGTTTAAAGGTACCATTT
This sequence comes from Rhinoderma darwinii, assembly GCF_050947455.1. Taxonomy (NCBI): domain Eukaryota; kingdom Metazoa; phylum Chordata; class Amphibia; order Anura; family Rhinodermatidae; genus Rhinoderma; species Rhinoderma darwinii. Next base: position 259,577,014 of record NC_134689.1, on the reverse strand, counting down.
GTAGGTGACCAGGCGACCGCCGGATCGAGGTCAGGAGGTCGGGTAGTTTGAAAGCCCGAGTTGCTATGTGCCCCAGGGCTGGTGACCCTGGGGTGCCCTAACTCACTGGGGGTGGGATCCCACTGAGTGAAGGCACATTTGCACGCACTCTTCTTTCACACTTCTAAGCACACACCTTTTTTCTCCCGGGCTTCTGGCTGGGAGATGAGGAATTTTTTATACCTGGCGGATGTCCAGGCTGTATCACAGCGCACATCCACTTATTTAATTTTGTTTTTCACTGTGTGTTTGTCACGTTTGTCACAAGGATTTTGGGATGCGGTGCCCTTTTGGGACCCTCCTGAGGTCTAGGGGGAAAATGTGTGGCCTTCTGGTTCCGTTTTCCCCTGCAACCCGGCCTCCCCTCTTCGGAGGGGAGGTGCAACTTGGATGCAGGCTCCTAGGTGGACACTGGGGTGGCAGCCCAGGTACAAGCCTAGGAGTGTGTTTGGGTCTCCCTAAGCTTCGGCGAGGGGGGATCATCGATCCTTGATCCTCTAGGCCTATGGCTTGGAGGGTCGAGGAATGGTTATGCGGGGCCTCTCTCTTTTAAGAGAAGGGCTGCGATAGACCGCATCCTTGTGCACTTTTTGTGTGGCACCTCTGCACTTTTTATGCACTTGGGTGATAGAAAGCACGACTCGGGCTTTCAAAAAAAAAAGAAAAAAAGCAGCAGCAGCAGCAGCCTGGAGGGAGACGAAAGATGTTGTCTTCAGACGCAGGGATGAAGGACCTGTGGGCGGAAGTGACGTCACAGCGCGGTCTCGCGAGATCACGCTGCTCAGTGAATCTAGCTTGGGTGTAAGGCAGAGAGGTGTATGATGCGGATTGGCCAGCGTCATACGCCTCTTTGTCATACGCCCACTTGGATGAAAATTAAAAAACGCCCAGTTGGGCATTAAGGACCTCATTTGCATAAATGTTCTAAACGCCATAACTTTGTTAAAAAACATTGTTTTTAAAATAAAAACACATTGCTAGTAACTACATTCCAGCGCCGATAAACTGATGTAGGAGATAGAGCATTTTTATTCTGGTGACAGAGCCTCTTTAAACTGCGCCTCACCAAATGTAAAGTGACTTAATTCTACGTGGTAAATGCTCTGCTGGTGAAACAGGGCAGAACAGCCACGAACTAGAATGAATGTGTCGCATTGGATTTATATCATTCTACATTACTTAAAGAGACTCTGTCACCACATTATAAGTGTCCTATCTCCTACATAAGGAGATGGGCGCTATAATGTCGGTGACAGCAGTGCTTTTTATTTAAAAAAAAAACCGATCTATTATCACCACTTTATTAGCAATTTTAGATTTATGCTAATGAGTTGCTTAATGCCCAAGTGGGCGTGTTTTTACTTTAGACCAAGTGGGCGTTGTACAGGAGTGTATGACGCTGACCAATCAGCGTCATACACTTCTCTCCATTAATTTCCTCAGCACATAGTGATCCTTTTAGATCCTTATGTGCTGTCTTATACTAACACATTAACAATACTGAAGTGTTTAGACAGTGCATAGATATTCCACGGGATGTCTATTCACAATCCCTGCACTTCGTTACTCTGTCTGTGGTAGTTACAGCAGAGGAAGCATAATCTCGTTGTAACCTGTCATATATAGCGTAATCTCGTGAGATTACGCTTCCTCTGCTGTAACTACCACAGACAGAGTAACGAAGTGCAGAGATTGTGAATAGACGTTCCGTGGAATGTCTATTCACTGTCTAAACACTTCAGTATCGATAATATGTTAGTATAAGACAGCACATAGCGATCTAAAAGGATCCCTATGCGCTGACTAAATGAATGGAGAGGAGTGCATGACGCTGATTGGTCAGCGTCATACACTCCTCTGTACAACGCCCACTTGGTCTAAAGTAAAAACACGCCCACTTGGGCATTAAGCAACTCATTAGCATAAGTCTAAAATCGCAAATAAAGTGGTGAAAACAGATCGTTTTTTTTAAATAAAAAGCATTACTGTCACCTACATTACAGCGCCGATCTCCTTATATAGGAGATAGGGCACTTATAATGTGGTGACAGAGCCTCTTTAAAGAGGCTCTGTCACCACATTATAAGTGGCCTATCTTGTACACAATGTGATCGGCGCTGTAATGTAGATTACAGCTGTGTTTTTTTATTTAGAAAAACAATCATTTTTGACAGAGTTATGACCTATGTTAGATTTATACGAATGACTTTCTTAATGGACAACTGAGCATCCTGACACTTCGGTAACGTTTGTGTGAGAATTACAGCAAGGCAAGCGTAATCTCGTTTTAAATGACAGTTTACAGCGTAATCTCGCGAGATTACGCTTGCCTTGCTGTAAATCCCACACAAACGTTACCGTAGTGTCAGGATTCTGAACAGACATGACGTCCTGGCTGGTAGTGATGTCTATTAACTCTCAGGACACTTGAGTAATGTTAAAGTGTGTGTATATGTGGCTGCACATAGTGATCTAGTAAGATTACTATGTGCTGTGTAAATGAATGGGGAGAAGTGTATGACGCTGATTGGTCACTGATTGGTGAGCGTCATACACTCCTCTGTACAACACCCACTTGGTCAAAAAGTAAAACACGACCAGTTGTCCATTAAGAAACTCATTAGCATAAAGCTAAAATAGGTCATAACTCCGTCAAAAAATATCGTTTTTCTAAATAAAAAACACTGCTGTAATCTACATTACAGAGCCAATCACATTATGTACAAGATAGGCCACTTATAATGTGGTGACAGAGCCTCTTTAAGGAATGTGCCCCTTAGACCTTGTTTGGTCATTACAACCATGGGCCAGATCTAAATCAGGGGGACAATAAAATGTTCACAATCCTTATCTTTAAACTGCTCCAACTAATTACTGCTAATTTGTGTATAAATATGTAGACTTAAATAAAAAACAATTAGTTATGGCATGCAGGCCCCTTATTTACTGGCAAACATCGCTAGCTGCGAGGAACAAGGGGCCGAGCATGTAATACAACATGCACAATCCTTGTGTGCCCCTACATTTGCTGCTGGGAGACAGTTGGACTGCCACCATACACCTAATCGCTGACATTTATCTAACATGTATGTCAGGCTTTAGTCTAACATTTCTTAGTAAGATATAAAAGCTCTTCACTACCCTGATAAAATGTATTAAAAAAAATATTCAGTATTCACTGATAGTCTAAGATCTGAAAGCAAACTCCTAATTACAAATTTCCTAAACAGAAAACCCCTTTAAAATGCATCTGTCTTCTATGGCCAAAGTCATCCTGTGTACTGACATATCCCTGGGTCATATCACAAAGTAACATTGTAAAGTCATGATGAACTGAATGCCCCAGGGAATACAGAAAGCGCAAACACTTCTGATCATACTATATGCACTCGAAAGCAACTGCTGACCTTTGTCACCACACATCAAAGTTTTTTCAATGCAGGCAATCTCTATGTAGCCAAAATTGCAAAGACGTTCAATCTGTTCTGCTGTGATTGGATGATCCCACATGGCCGTGTTCATAGCTGGACAGAACAGCAAGGGCTTTTGTAAGTCCCATGCACGAACTATACAGGTCTGCAAAATAAAACACACACTCAGGTAGAGAGCAAAGCACAAAGACAAGGACATTTCTAGGTGGTACATTTTTCTCCACACTATTTCACTGATTCAGAATTCCAAGATGTATAAACTGGTGAGTACATTTGGGATTTTTCCCCACATGGTTGCCAGACAAAATGTACTCTATATTTAACATACTTACCATAATTTTGAGCTTTAGGCCCTCACACGCCCGCAGTAGGAACAATAGACTCCAAACGGGGCTATTTACACAACCGATTTTTTGACGGCCCGGTAAACCGGGCCGTCAAATAATGGGTAATGCCCTATTTTGGGCTGTTCTCCCGGCCACACGGCTCCCATGTAAAGCACGGCCGCCACTCGGATGTGATGCGAAGTGCATGTGAGGAGGAGATTTTTTTGCTCCCTGTAGGAGCGGAATCTTAATCCCAAGCCACAGCATTGCCAAAGCTGTGGCTGGGTATTCCGCTCCAGGAGAAGTCCCTGACTTCACTGTCCATATATGGACAGTGACATCAGGGACTTCTGCCCTTGGAGCGGTCCCCTACTCCTGAAGCGGAATCCCCGGCGCTGTGGCCGGGGATTCAAGTCCCTGACTTCACTGTCCATATATGGACAGTGAAGTCAGGGATTTCTCCTGGAGCAGTCCCCTCCAGGGGGGGTGCCATCTACGATGGTGCTATGTACAAGGGGCTGTGTGGCACTGCCTACAAGGGGGCTGTGTGGCACTGCCTACAAGGGGGTTGTCTGGCACTACCTACAAGGGGGCTGTCTGGCACTACCTACAAGAAGACGGTGTGGCATTATGTACAAAGGCCAGTGTGTGGAATTATCTACGGGGGCCAGTGTGTGGCATTATCTACGGAGGCCAGTGTGTGGCATTATCTACGGAGGCCAGTGTGTGGCATTATCTACAGAGGCCAGTGTGTGGCATTATCTACGGAGGCCAGTGTGTGGCATTATCTACAGAGGCCAGTGTGTGGCATTATATACGCATTATCTACAGAGGCCAGTGTGTGGCATTATCTACAGAGGCCAGTGTGTGGCATTATGCCAGTGTGTGGCATTATCTACAGAGGGCAGTGTGTGGCATTATCTACAGAGGGAAGTATGTGGCATTCTCCAGAGGCCAGTGTGTGGCATTATCTAGAGAGGAAAGTGTGTGGCAAAAATTTGACAAATTAAATTCATCCATTTTTAAAACGGACAGGGAAAAAAAACGGATGCAAAATTGGTCAAAATCGGCTGTTAAAAACGGAAACACATCCCGGAACGGAAATGGAACGGATGCAAAACTGAAATTTTTATCGGCCGACACTCGGACCCTGTCATGTGAATAAAGCTCAATACTCCTTTATGGCATAATGTTAACCTTCATATTTTCAATGGTTTTGAAGATTTTAAATTTTGGTCGTCTAGGAGAGTGAATAGGATTTCCCACCTTATGAGGGAGGGCAGAATGAATTATATTCCCACATTGTTATATTGGTTGAAGGAAGGTGGTTAATATATTTACATTTTGTTTTATTTATATTTCTTTTTATTTATTTAATTTTTATATTTATTTTACTCAACTACATTTTTATTTTGATATTGAATTTTATTTTTATTATTGTTTGTTTATTATTTATAATTTTTTTCTACTTTTATTTTTATCTTTATGATTATTCTTATTTTTATTTACATAATTTTTCTGCATGAAACCTAATGGGATGAAGATTACCAGTTTATTCTAATATATATGATCATTTGAATCTTAACTTGTCTTAGTAAGAGTTAATAGTACTGATGTTGTAGTTAAGTTGTTCATTGGCGGCTTGCATACTTAAATAGTGATCTTGTACATGTTTTACTATGTAACGCTCTGAAGAAGTTACGTGGTGACGAAATGCGTCAGGGCATGTAGCTCACGCTCTGACGTCACACGCCCAGGATCCGTGTTCTGCTGTGTCCAAGTACATGCCGCTCTGCATGCAGCTCAACCGGTTTTAATACTTCCCATGCTGCTTGCTACTCGTACAGCATACACCGCTTGTGTTAAGGATCTGCCAGGCACAGCTTCTGTATCTACGCCCATAGGTAATCAGTCTGCACCTGCTTCTATGTCTGTGAGATTGACTCCATCTTCCACCACTCAGGATGGCAGGCTTAGGAGTGGGAGAGCCCATCACAGCCTGGCCAGACGGAGCTAGCTCCCGCCCTCTGTCTATTTATACCTGCCTTTCCTGTTCCTCCTTGCTTGTGATTCTTCTCGTTTGTTTTCCTGGCCCTGCTAAAGCTTCTTGAACTATTTTACCCTGCTTCATATTGACCCTGGCTTACTGACTACTCTCCTGCTCTGCGTTTGGTACCTCGTACACTCCTGGTTTGACTCGGCTTGTTCACTACTCTCCTGCTCTGCGTTTGGTACCTCGTACACTCCTGGTTTGACTCGGCTCGTTCACCACTCTTGTTGCTCACGGTGTTGCCGTGGGCAACTGCCCCTTTTTCCCTTGCTTCTGTGTACCCTTGTCTGTTTGTCTGTCGTGCACTTATTGAGCGTAGGGACCGTCGCCCAGTTGTACCCCGTCGCCTAGGGCGGGTCGTTGCAAGTAGGCAGGGACTGAGTGGCGGGTAGATTAGGGCTCACTTGTCTGTCTCCTTACCCCCATCATTACAGCTTGTCTCACTTCTTGGCCTTGTACTAGGGCCTACTTAAAGACTCCAGCCTCAAGGGGACCTATACCGCCCATTGCGGCTAAGATTTATGGCTCTCTTTCACTCATATATATATATATACTTATTGAATTGCTCTACTTCTGAACTTTCTGGTTAACAATATCATACAAAACCTATCCTGTACTACTGATGCCCTGAGCTGGCTCTTTTGTGACAGTATATGGTTTCCTGCTATACAGTATCTGCTAATTAATCACTATATCTGATATGTTAACCAATCAATTTTGCCTCTGGCTTAGGCTTCGTTCGCATCTGTGTCAGGGCTCCGTTCTGTCCGAACTTCCCGTCAGAACGGAACCCTGACTGAAATAAATGGAAACCATAGGTTCCGTTTGAATCACCATTGATTGCAACGGTGACAGATCCGGTGCAAATGGTTTCCGTTTGTCTCAGTTGTGCAAGGGTTCTGTAGTTTTGATGAAATCAATACCGTATTCGACTGCGCTATTCATTCCATCAAAACGGCGGAACCCTTGTACAACTGAGACAAACGTTTCAATTTGTTTCAGTCAGGGTTCCATTCTGACGGGAAGCCCCGATGGAACGCCAGAACGGAGCCCTGGCGCAGATGTGAACGAAGCCTTACCTACGAGATTTACTCTCTGGCTACATGATTGCCTGTATTCTGCATTTTTTTGGGGTTTGGCAATACGCCTGTCATAGTATGCAGCTAATCTTTTTGAAGTGTATTTTTACTTAGAGGTCATTGACCTGTCCAAATTATCTGTTGCTCTTTATAGACTCGTGTGCATAAACATTATCTTTATCTTCCTTGTATACTAGTCTATCTTAGGCTGGATTCACACAGAGTTATTTGCATGAGGAAAATCTGCCTCAAAATTGCGCTTGGAATTTTGAGGCAGATTTTACTCTGCCTGCATGCCGATTTTTGCAGCGTTTTTCGCCTGCGGCCATTGAGCGCCGCGGGCATAAAACGCAGTGAAATACGCTTTCTCTGCCTCCCATTGATGTCAATGGGAAGTCAGAGGCGTAAACGCCCGAAGATAGAGTATGTCCCTTCTTTTTCCCGCGAGCCGGTTTTTCCGCTCACGGGAAAAAAACGGCTTCGCCTCCTATTGAAATCAATAGAAGGCATTTCCGGCTGTTTTTTGGCGCGTTTTCCGCGTCAAAAAACTCTGTGTGAACTCCCCCTTACTGTGTATTGATATATGTACATCATTATATATTTTTGCTCTTTTGTATACCAAAAGCTATACTATTAGCACTTGTATGCACCATTTATTATATTGGCTATATGGTTTTCACCCGGCCGGGTATGTTATGTTTCTGCTGCAATACAGAATCACCTTTGATGCGGTTATTCTTTTTTATATATATATTTTTGTATGAATTAAACTTTGAGATTTTTATAACCCAAGAGTCGAGTGCCCGTTGTTTTCCAGGTAGGTCTGGTTGTTTTTTCTTTTGTATTCATTTTTCTGGTGGCACCGTACTACACCGCGTTCCAAATTATTATGCAAATGTTATTTTCCACTGATTTTCCTAAATAGTCGATGCAAATGACAGTCAGTATAATCTTCAAGCCATCAACCGTTGGAGTATAAAGCGAATTTTATTGAACAAATCTCCTAATGATAACAGGTTTTTTTTTAAGGCTATGTTCACACAGAGTATTTTGACGAGTTTTTTGACGCGGAAACCGCATCACAAAAGTCGTCAAAAACGGCCCGAAAATGCCTCCCATTGATTTCAATGGGAGGCGTCGGCGTCTTTTTCCCGCGAGCAGTAAAACTGCCTCGTGGGAAAAAGAAGCGACATGCCCTATCTTCGGGCGTTTCCGCCTCTGACCTCCCATTGATTTCAATGGGAGGCAGAGAAAGCGTATTTCGCGGTGTTTTATGCCCGCGGTGCTCAATGGGCGCGGGCGAAAAACGCAGCGAAAAACTCCGTGAAAATCAACGTGCAGGGAGAGGAAAATCTGCCTCAAACTTCCAAATGGAATTTTGAGGCAAATATTCCTCCTGCAAAATACTCCGTGTGAACATAGCCTAAAAGTAGAAAACTCAAAATGCACTGTTTCAAATTATTATGCACAAAGAGATCAATACATTTTAAAGGTTCTAAAGAGAACTAAAATGGTAATTTGTTGAATTTGCAGCATCAGGAGGTCATATTTACAGAAATCAAAAGCTCTTTCAATAAAAAAAAAACTTAACAGGCCAAGTTACATGTTAACATAGGACCCCTTCTTTGATATCACCTTCACAATTCTTGCATCCATTGAATTTGTGAGTATTTGGACAGTTTCTGCTTGAATATCTTTGCAGGATGTCAGAATAGCCTCCCAGAGCCTCTGTTTTGATGTGAACTGCCTCCCACCCTCATAGATATTTTGCTTGAGGCTGCTCCAAAGGTTCTCAATAGGGTTGAGGTCAGGGGAACATGGGGGCCACACCATGAGTTTCTCTCCTTTTATGCCCATAGCAGCCAATGACACAGAGGTATTCTTTGCAGCATGAGATGGTGCATTGTCATGCATGAAGATAATTTTGCTATGGAAGGCACGGTTCTTCTTTTTGTACCACGGAAGAAAGTGGTCAGTGATACTCTACGTACCATGCAGAGGTCATTTTCACACCGTCAGGGACCCTAAAGGGGCCTACCAGCTCTCTCCCCATGATTCCAGCCCAAAACATGACTCTGCCACCTCCTTGCTGACGTCGCAGCCTTGTTGGGACATGGTGGCCATTCACCAACCATCCACTACTCCATCCATCTGGACCATCCAGGGTTGCACGGCACTCATCAGTAAACAACACCGTTTGAAAATTAGTCTTCATGTATTTCTGAGCCCACTACAACCGTTTCTGCTTGTGAGCATTGTTTAGGGGTGGCCGAATAATAGGTTTATGCACACTTGCAAACCTCTAGAGGATCCTACACCTTGAGGTTCGCGGGACTCCAGAGGCACCAGCGGCTTCAAATACCTGTTTGCTGCTTTGCAATGGCATTTTAGCAGCTGCTCTCCTAATCCTATTAATTTGTCTGTCAGAAACCTTCCTCATTATGCCTTTATCTGAACGAACCCATTTGTGCTCTGAATCAGCCACAAATCTTTTCATAGTACGATGATCACGCTTAAGTTTTCTTGAAATATCCAATGTTTTCATACCTTGTCCAAGGTATTGCACTATTTCACGCTTTTCGGCAGCAGAGAGATCCTTTTTCTTTCCCATATTGCTTGAAACCTGTGGCCTGCTTAATAATGTGGAACGTACTTCTTAAGTAGTTTTCCTTTGATTGGGCACACCTGGCAAACTAATTATCACAGGTGTCTGAGATTGATTACAATGATCCAAAGAGCCCTAAGACACAATACCATCCATGAGTTTCATTGAAAAACTAATAATTAAATGTTTGACACTAAAATCCAATGTGCATAATAATTTGGAACACGGTGTATTTGTACTGTACTCTGGTTAGTTTCATGATATCTTTTAGCTCTTTTTTCTTTTGAGGCTTAATATAGGTTTTGTGGGGCAGTCTACATTTTTGATCCTCTAAAATAAATGAATATTTAAATAAACAAAAATTTATTTAGGATCTGTCATCATATTTTTCAGAAAATGAAGGGCACAGCGCTCAGAGGAATACCACGAGCCCTTCATTCTAGCAATCGCTTAGTCCCAGGGCACAGACCCCCTACCCATGACATCTTCTAACATGTCTCCATGACATGTTAAAAAGTGTCTAAAGATGAACCTTGATTTTAATTATCTAATTAATCACACAGGTTGTAGAGAAATTTTTATTTATATGAAGACACCTAAACTGGTCAGAGATTAGATTCTAATGTCTATAAGGGCTACCCGGCTTTTACTGTTGGGGAAACATAGACCAGAGAGGTATTGTTTGCTCTTCATTTTACACCACTCTAATGAAAGTTCATAGATAATAATGGAAACGCTAATAGCTGTTGAATTTCTGCAGCATTCATGCAATGGTTGGGTAACTAAGGGTCCTTTTACACCGGCCAATTTTAGCAATAAAGCGAGCGCCGATCAACGAGCCAGCTCATAGATCTGCACTTGTTTGCTCCCTTCACAAGGAGCTATGATCAGTAATGTATGGGGATGAGCGATTGTTACTACGATCACTCATCCCCATACATTTCCATCTTGTCGGCAGCAGTGGAGATGTGCTGCCGACAATGCTAATATTTTCTGATGCTTAAACGATCTGAGCATTTGCTCGTTTATCAGCTGATTGTTGCCCTGTTTAGTTGTCCTAACTTGAGTTATTACTTGATGTAAGGTATTCCTATGGCTACTTCAATTGAAAAAAGAAAATAGATTACCCAAAATTTTGCACATAAAAAGGTCTAAGGCCTCATGCACACGACTGTAGCCATGTGCACGGCCGTGATTTTCTGGGTCGGCCGGCGAGTGTCACCCGCGAGCCGCCCGCAAATCGCGGGCCGTGCACATTATTTCCTATGAGCCTGGACCGCAGAACACGGCCGTAATAAGACATTTCGGTTCTTTCTGCGGTCCAGGCTCCTGGGCCATGCACAGACCGTGGAAACCACTGTCGTGTGCATGGGCCCATAGAAATGAATGGGGCTGCAATTCCCCGTGGATTTTCGGGGGAATTGCGGCCGCAAAAGCACGTTCGTGTGTATGGGGCCTTATAATTTGGCAGCTGCAAATAACATCAATCCTTCCATTTATGGGAACCCTTTTAAGAAAAGTGGAGTACTTGGTTTCACACCTTTGACTTGCAACAAAGGTATGTTTTCGATAATTAGATATATTAAATTTCAAAAATAAAATCTAAATCTCACATTACCACTACAAATAAATTGTATTAATATTTACAGAAAATGCATGTATTTAAGTAACCTGAGGAAACAAAGCCAAAAATAACCACACTTGAGGTTTATATTTACAGTCCCAATGAACTGTTTAAAATACATTATTCCTAAAACTAGGAAAGCTGTATGGGGCTTATAACACGTGTAGACAAAACATAACCACATTTTTCATGTGCGCACGCCACCTGGTGGTGTATAGGGTTACTGAAAGTCTGTTGAATAGCTTTTCCAGGCAGAGTTAATTGTTTGCAGTCCATAAATGTTTTTCTTTAACTAACTTATAAACAATTTAGCTCTATTAAAAAATTTGTGACTGGATCTCCCGACACAACTCTAGCTCAATCCCATTACCAGCAGAGCGGCAAATCACGAAAGTAGCACTTTCTGGCTTACCCATCCATAAGAGACCAAAAATCCGTCCTATGAAAAAACTGTGAAGTACAGCATTGCATTAAAAAAAAACAAAAAACATGCAAAAACAAAATAATGAAGATAGAAAGTTAGATAAAACTTTTAAGGCAATGAGGCCTTCCCTCCAATAAGGGTCTCCAAATGGAAGACTGCAGAACAATTTATGGAACAGAGACACATCATTAAGATAAAACAGTGCAATAAAATGTAAAGGAATTTGTTACAGATGGAAGAGCAAGGGCAGATGTAATAACGTCATTAGACGTGACATGTGAAGACCTCTGAGGTCTGGAATCAGTCTAACGTGACACAAAAGTGTGAAGAGTTATTTATGCTTCAGTGTAATAAAACTTGAGGACAGATTGAACTATATAGGCTTTCCACAATAACGACAAACACTATTCGTTGTCAGATCTTTCTCAGGTCATGCTATTAAGCTGGCTAACATAAGAAAAGAATAGAAGAGGGGATATCTGAGGATGGACGGCTGTATTATTAAAAGTCTGTTCACACTGGGTGTTTTTCCTTATGATTTGATCGCTTCAGAGATGGTAACAATAATTGGCCAGTGTGAATAAAGGAGAAGATCAAAGATAATTGATGAAGCTATTGTTTATCATCGATATTCGTGACAGCAGCCCGCTTGCAGCGACGTATACACATTGCAGTGCATGGCTATCGTACTGATAGAAATATTCATCATATCCTCGGCCACAATTCTTCAAACCACTGACTGTTCTTCAGTGGCTTAAAAAACCTTTACTGTTTTTGGCAAGAAATATAGGGACCCAGTTGTGTGAATTTCACTAAAAATAACCAACTGACAGCAAAAAGGGAATTACATACTGTCCTATGACAAAGACTGATATTCCACAAGGGGTAAAATGCTCTGCGATACATTTGCGGTCTTCTATTCTTATGTAAAAAGTGACAAGTGCAAATGAATTCTCACCACCAGATTGTCACAAATCCCATTGGAAATCTTCCCCAAAGTGTTAGCATCAATGGGAGCGAGGATCATAAGATCTGCCCACCGGCGTAGCTCAATGTGCAACACAGGATCAGAGCGGCGGTTCCACATCTGTGAACAAAGGATGTAAATAGTAAGTGACACACAGGTACCGCAGTCAGTATCTAGTTTCTGGAGGTAAGACCTTGTTCTTGGCAGTTCGAGAATTATCACTCTTTAGTAAGGGCAATATCTGAATGATTTAGAGAATGCTAAGGTGCTGCTTACAGGGAGGTGCAATATTGTTCCTTTGCTATAACCCTTTCCTGATTAGACCCATAAAGCAGGGGTGGGGAACCTTTTTTCTGCTGAGGGCCATAAAAAATTATCAACTTAAAAATGATCCTGCTATATTTGGTCAAATATTTCATTAACTCACCCCTGATGTGATGGCTGGACGTGCTTCTCTTTGGTGAGGCGTGTGATGTTAGCCGGTATTGATGATGTTTCTACTGCGTCAGTCTGGAGCGCAGTGGTCTCTTTGGTGAGTTTTGAAAAGAACTGCTCGCAACACTAAGGCTACATTCACACGAGCAAAAAACGCGTGTAAATCTGGTCCGCGTGTGTTGCATTATGCATCAGTTTTTTCAAACTAATTAATGCGCAAATCACGCACCGCACACGAATGTACATACGTGTGCAGTGCGTGGTTTTCACGCACCCATTGAATTCAATGGGCGCGTTGGTGCATGAAAACACACCAATATAGGACATGCAGTGAGTTTCATGCAGCGGACTCTCGCTGTGTGAAACCTCACGCATATGTGAATGATGCCATTGAAATCAATGGGTTCTTGTGCTGTGCGTGATTTCCATGCACATCACACGGACGATCTTCACGCTCGTGTGAATGGGCCCCTATGTTGTTCCGACTTACTTACAGGGGTTTTCCCATCAGGGACATTTATGACATATGACTTTTTTTTACAATTTTACTGAAGCTAGGATAACATGATCTGTGTTTAAAGACAACCATGTATATTAAGGCTTTATTGACATGACACGGTCTGGGTGTCGGACAATAAAAATGGCCGTTTTGGTCCATCTTTGTTGGCCGTTTTCCATCTGTCTTGCATCCAATCCATTTCTGTTACGGGCCGTGTTTCCGGTTTTAACGGCCGATTGTGACACGTTTTAAAAACAAATTAATTTCATTTGTAAATTTTTTTGGTCCCAACCCACTAAAAACACCCACAGGAAGGTCACATGATCGCCCAGTCACCATTTTCTCTTGCTTTCATAGTATAGACAGCTTTGTCTGATCCCTCAGCTTCTTTGCATTGGTCTCTACTATTTTTGACTTGCTACCATGTCCACACAACTATTGAACCATGTATTACAGCTTTGGCTGATTTCTTGGCAATTCGGACAGCAATCGCATATGTTGAATGAAGAACTGAGCAGTGTTCAGAAGGTGACAGGGATCTGCGAGAGAGCAGGGACAGGGTAGATAGCAGGAGACAGGCCACTGTTTTAGGTGCGGGGGGAAACAGACGTTGGAGGAAGGGGCTCTTTGTGGGGTCAGAATGTGCCCAAAGCCCTATGAGGGTGTCAGACAGGGATACAAAAGATGGCAGGGGGGCACAGAAAGTGGTAGGGGTACTATGGGGAACAGAAAAAGGCAGGGGGTTCTCATGGGGTGCAGGGAACACTGAACAGGATTTTGTATTTTATTTGTGGTGGGGGCAGAGATGGTGGCAGAGGTTCTGTGGGAGGAGGGGGAGAGGGGTATAGAAGGAGGCAGAGGTTAAGTGGGCGGGCAGGGGGGAGGTGACAGCAGGGCCGTATTTAGATTTAATGCTGTCCTAGGCACTTCTAGTGCTGATGCCCCCTATAACTACCGAAGTTACGGAAACAGCGTAACTCGCTGACATTGCGGCTCCAGCGCTGGACCAGGGAAAGGTAAATATAATAATTGTTTTGCTTTTTTATGTGTTACTAATTATTTATTCTTTTGATGTTTACAGGTTGGGTTGTTGGACTACTTCGATGACAGCATTTTTTTTATTCTCAATAAGGCTATGTTCACACAGAGTATTTTGGGGGAGGAATATCTGCCTCAAAATTCAGTTTGGAACTTTGAGGCAGATATTCCTCTCCCTGCACGCCGATTTTCGCGGCGATTATCGCGCCGTTTTTCGCCCGCGGCCATTGAGCGCCGCGGGCATAAAACAGCGAGAAATAAGCTTTCTCCTGCCTCCCATTGAAGTCAATGGGAGGTCAGAGGCGGAAGCGCCCGAAGATAGGGCATGTCGCTTCTTTTTCCCGCGAGGCAGTTTTACTGCTCGCGGGAAAAAGACGCCGACGCCTCCCATTGAAATCAATGGGAGGCGTTCTCGGGCCGTTTTTGCCGAGTTTTGCGACGCGGTTTCCGCGTCAAAAAACTCGGCAAAATACCCCGTGTGAACATAGCCTAAAATGGTTAATGAGGGTTGTGTGCGGGTTTTTTTATTTTAAAAAAACCTATCTACCAACAGAAACATGCTATCAGTTTCATTAGAAAAATTAATAGCCCCCCAAAAAATAAATACTTTTCTAATCATGACTAAAATGCTGCATACCAGTATGTAAATGACCACACTACCCGCAGAAGTCAGGTCTGAGCTTCTGGGTTGTGCACTCTTAGTATGGCCAGCATCTTCCCGCAATGGCACCATACACTCAGAATGCAAGATTTCGCTAGTTATCGCGAGATCGCACAGCTCCAAATTATCTATTGCAGCATAGGGACGAGGCGGTGACGATCATTCATGATACATACAACCACGCAACCCAGTGCCACGGCCTCTGCCTAGCACACAGACAAGAGCCACTTCCACTCTCCTTATCCCCTGATCCTGTTTCGTCACCTCCATCTCTCCCTCTCTTTTTTTATTTCAAACATTTTTTTGGGGCCTGGCTATCGATTTTTTAAATAAAACGGATAGACTGTTTCTGGTGATAGGTTCTCTTCAAGTGCAGTACTAGGGAGCGTGCTGCTCATTTGAAGACAGGGAGAAAGATGAAAAGTTTTACTTTCTAGTTTTGTGCCTCTGTAAAAGTACATTTAACGCATTCAAATGATTTTGGCAAACTAGCGCTCGTACAAACGCTTGTTCCCGATCATTGCCCTGTGTTAACATGGCAGCGATTAGTCGACAAGCGAGCAAATGTGCTTTTGTTGATTAAGATTGAGAAAATAAACACATATCCAACTGTGTTGCACTAATTCATAACAACGCAAATTTTATTCCCATACTTACAAGGATAAAAAAGTTTCAAACACGTAGTAAAATGTATCAAAGCGGCATGCCAAACACATCGTCTTTTATACATTTTACTACACGTTTGAAACTTTTTTATCCTTGTGAGTATGGGAATAAAATTTGCGTTGTGATGAATTATCCAAACTGCGTTGCACTATGTGTCTCTTTTCTCAATCTTAGAAACATTTAAAGCCGTTACCTGCTGTAACTGCGTGCAGTGGCAAAAGCTTGTAAGATCTGAAGCAGCCCTCGTAGAACTACAGGTCTCAGGAGGAATAGGCAAACTACTTTTGGGACTTTATTAATTTTCTATATGCAAACATGCTGGGGAAAGGACATTAAGGACTGTGAGTCCTTAAACTGTTAGGGCAGATACAGACGGACGTTGCATATTTGCGCGCGCAAACAACGCAGCGTTTTGCACGCGAAAAAATCATTTGACAGCTGCATGTGTCATCCGTGTATGATGCACGGCTGCGTCATTTTCGCGCAGCCGCCATCATAGAGATGAGGCTAGTCGACGCCCGTCACTGTCCAAGGTGCTGAAAGAGCTAACTGATCGGCAGTAACTCTTTCAGCACCCTCGACAGTGAATGCCGAACACAATATACAGCAACCTGTTAAAAAAAAAAAAAAAGTTTGTACTTACCGAGAACTTCCCGGCCGTTGCCTTGGTGACGCGTCCTTGGTGACGCGCCTCTCTTGACATCGGGCCCCACCTCCCTGGATGACGCGGCAGTCCATGTGACTGCTGCAGCCTGTGCTTGGCCTGTGATTGGCTGGAGCTGTCACTTGGACTGAATTGTCATCCCGGGAGGTCAGACTGGAGGAAGAAGCCGGGAGTTATCGGTAAGTCAGAACTTCGTTTTTTTTTACAGGTTCATGTTTATTGGGATCGGTAGTCACTGTCCATGGTGCTGAAACAGTTTAACTCTTTCAGCACCCTGGACAGTGACTATCTCCGGACGTCGCGTACCGGAAATTTTTTTGCCGGGTTCGGCCAAAACGAGTTCGGCCGAACCCGGTGAAGTTCGGTTCAATTGTCTGGGTTCGCTCATCTCAAAGACACTCCATTTGGATGTTTGGAAACAGAAAAGCACGTGGTTCTTTTCTGGTTACATTCATCCTTTTGACAGCTGGTGCGCTGTTTCAGTCGGTTCGCACGGAAGTGCTTCCGTGCGACCTGCGTGGTTTTCACGCACCCATTGACTTCAATGGGTGCGTGATGCGCGAAATACGCGGAGATATTGAACCTGTCGCGCTTTTTGCGCAGCTGACAAACGCTGCGCAAAAAGCACGGACTGTCTGTACTGCCCCATAGACTTGTATTGGTCTGTGCCTGGCGCGTGAAAACCACGCGGCCCGCACGGACCGAATACACGCTCGTGTGAATCCCCCCTTAGAGCGGTATAATATACTTATTTTGTACTTAGATCTAGGCATACGTGGCATGTATGAACTCAGCACATCTTCAACTTTTATTATTAAAATGTGTTGTGTGACTTTGCTCGGGTCAAATTTATAGTCACAAACATGACTTTGTAGTAGGGCTGGGCAATTAACCGTAAAAAAAAACTAAACTGAAATCCTACGCAGATAACCGAGGTCATCTTGTACATTTTTCCTTTTTTCATTTTTTTTTCTGGTTTGAACTGCATCTGTGTTCTCAGGACTACTATTTACTGTGTAATTCCGGCCACTCACGGCTCAGCGCAGTCAGTCGCAATGGCGTCACTGCCTCGTGCCTGTCTGCGCTGGACTTCTGTTTACCCTTAATGCCCACGCGCCATGGCGAATGGACAGTGCCTACCCAAATGGTATAAATACAGCTGATAGAGATTATATATAGGGCTGATGGGGTAATATACAAGGATGATGGCAGTCTGGTATATACAGGGATCATGGGGATTCCTGTATATTACCCCCCATTCTCCCTGTATATAGCAGCCACCAGCCCTGTATACATCATTCTTGTATATAAACCCCATCATCCCTGTATATTACCCCATCAACCCTGTATACAGGGAAAATGGGAGTTATATAGAGGGATGATGGGGCTTATATACAGGAATGACAGCTGTCTAGTATATACAGGGATGATGGGGGTTACATACAGGGGTGAAGGCTGACTGGTATATACAGGGATGATGGAGGCTATATACAGGAATGATGGGGGTTATATACAGGGATGATGGGGGTTTATATATGTGTCATGAGGTAATATACAGGGATGATGAGGGTTATATACAGGGGCCACCATCATCCCCGTATATACCAGCCCGCTATGGTCCCTGTATATAACCCTCATCACCCGTGTATATTCCATTGGGGTGGGCACGGTCCGCTCGCCATGGCGTATGGATATTGAGGCTAAACAAGAAGTAAATGGGGTGGGCACTGATGACACTGTGGATCAATAGGATTCCTGAAAAACAGGTATATGGCAGAAGTCCAGCGGAATCTGAAAATATGCGCCGAGCCACACAGACCGGAGGAGCAGAGGGATCTCCTCCACTCGTCGCTGCAACAGGGTTAGGTGAGTATGTATATTATATACAGTAGTATACAGCAGGCTTAGGGGATCTATATTAATTCAATGGCGTGGCATGCAAATAGGGGCATGGCATGCAAATAGGGAGTGTGGTATGTAAATAGGGGTGTGGTCTAAACATCTTTTTTTTTATTATAATTGATTTTTATTTAGGCCATAATCGCCCAGCCCCACTTTGTATGTCTAATTTACACAACATTATGATATGATGCAAATTTTTATGAAGACGCCCATGAGTGTAAAGTGCTGGGTATCATTTACACGGTGTCTACTTTCATAACATATATGCGCTTGAGGCTATAATATGATTTTTCAATTTTATAATTCAGGTTGTATAGATAATGTCAAAACAGTTGCAGCATGAAAAGGCATATTGTAATCAATGTAGTATAATCAAAACCTTTAATAGGAATAGCACAATATCACAGCAAGATTCATTCTGGCTGTAATAAGAAAGTGACGTAAAGGTCTCTTCTTAAATGAGAAAAGAGGAGCAGGTATTATTGACAAAAGACCAATCTGAGGAGAGGCGGTGGGACGATTGTCAGTAAGAGTGTTGTATAGTGAGAAAATCTTAACCAAAAATCTGTAGTTAGTAGGACATTTCCACCAAATATTGACATGAATCCTAGAGCATTGCCACATCGCCAGCAAAGATCTGACACAGAGGGATAGATCGTATGTAGCAGAATGGGACTACGGTACCACCTTGTCATGGTTTTCTTAGTAAAGGGATCTTAAATGATCGTAACAGCTCTTTCTAGGAGCTTCGCTTATATTAGCTGTGACTTTACATATTCATTATGGTGTTTAGTCCTACCTCACCTTCCATTCATCATCGTCACTATAAATCGGTACAGGTATGTCCTGTGTGTTGTAAAAATGTTTTGCTCTCTCTGTGGTCACAACTTGCACCTCAACCTGCATGGAGAGAAAAATATTTTTAAGTGATTTATATGCAGCAGCACTTCCATTATGTAATGGTATAACAAACAACAATAAAAGCTACTTATGTATTTTGTATGTAAACGATTATATGACAGCATAGCATTTACTAAATATTAGTTGAATGTCATCACAACTCACGATTCACTAACTCCTATTTATCAAATACAAAGTATAAAATCATATTATAAGGGTATGTGCACACGATAACATCAATTACGGCTGAAATTACGGAGCTGTTTTCAGGAGAAAACAGCTCCTGCATTTCAGACGTAATTGCTCGTACTCGCGTTTTGCGGGGCATCTTTTACGGATGTAATTTGGAGCTGTTCTTCATTGAAGTCAATGAAAAACGGCTCCAATTACGTCCCAAGAAGTGTCCTGCACTTCTTTGATGAGGCTGTTATTTTACGCGCCGTCTTTTGACAGTACATCGGCAAACCCATTGAAATGAATGGGCAAATGTTTGCCGACGTATTGGAGCCTGTGTTTTCAGGCGTAATTCGAGGCGTAAAACGCCTCCATTACGCCTGAAAATAGGTTGTGTGAACCCAGTCTCAAGGTGCAGCTTTGATATAGGTGAAAAACATTTTAGTTTTATACAAATGTGACTTTTAAAGTGTTTTTTTTACCCGTTTGTTAAAGTGTTTTTTTTTTACCCGTTTGTTATGTAAATAAAGCTTAATTATTGTATAATGTAACGTTATGCAACTTAACACAGTTCCTCATAGGTTTCAAGACTTATGCTTGCTGTTAGTGAATAGAAGCACTCTTGTTTACGTCCAGAGGTTGAAAACGTGATCATAATCAGATTTTTCAGCCTCTAGATGTAATCAAGAATGTTGAAAGTCAAGATATTAAGAAAAAATGAGGTATTCAAATATACAATATATTAGAACATTGCATGAGTTTATTATACAATTATTAAGATTTATTCTTTTGATGTATTTTTTTTAATTACCAAACACTGTGGTACTCCAAGATACTAATGTATTTGCTAAAGATATTGGGATTGTTTGTATACATAGTCTTGTACATTTGGATAAAACACACACAGTTGCAAGTAAGTGAACCCTCTGGAATTACCTGGATTTTTACATTGATTTATACGAATATGTTTAGAGAAAAAAGAACAATGCACACCATCAGGAACAACTTATCCCAAGTGTGAAAAATGGTGGAGGGAGCATCGGGGGTTGGGACTGCTTTGTTGCCTTACGGCCTGGATGCCTTGCGATCATTGAGGGAACAATAAATTCCAAGGTGTAGCAAAAAAATTCTACAGGAGAATGTAAAGGCAGCAGTCCATGACCTTAAGTTGAAGAGATGTTGGGGTCTCTTCAGGGACACGCAGGACCCGCTGTCACTGAATTAATCATTGCCACTGACCTGACGGATTCAGGTCTCAGCTCAAGATACAGCTGCTCTGTATACAGTATACAAAGCAGCTGTATCTCAAAAAGAAAAAATAATTTTTAATAAAATGTGTTTTGAAAGTTGCACCAAACACACTGATAAACATTTTTATTTAAAAAAAAACAAAAATGATTTCAAAGGTGTACACAGCCTTTAACTAAAGAATGGTGAAGATTATTTGTGTTTTGGGGTGGCCAAGTCAAAGTCCTGACATTAACCCTATCGAGAGGGCTGTGCATTGAAGGCATCACAGAAATATTGCTGAAACACATTTGCAGGGAGGAATGGTCAAACATTTCTCCTTAACATTGTGCAAATCATATGTGCAGCTACAAGAAACATTTTTCAGAGGTAATTGCTGCTAAAAAGGAATTAAATTCAAGGGTTCACTTACTTTTTTCCCCTGAACTTTGGATATTTACTCATGTGCACAATAAAAGGTTGTGTGTTATTAGATTAGTTACATTGTATTTCTCTAGAATTGTAACTTAGATAACAAATCAGACCACATTTTATTAGTAATCAATGCAGAAATCCAGCTAATTCCAAAGGGTTAACTTAGTTTTTCTTGCAACTGTACATCCCCATAAACGTGTCCATGTAAGAAAAGAATCACCTACATCACTGGACTCTGAAATCAGCAGCTGTGGGAAAAATGTAACTAGTGTGTATACACACGTTCAGTTATTTTAAAGTGTCCCTCCAACTTTGCTGTCTTGGTCTTGATCTTACATCTGGGCAGGTACAGTTGCGGAGGCAACCGTACAAAGGCCAGCAAGCATTAATTAAAACAGGACCCGTGCACAATACCTGTTATCTCCGAGCAGGGAGACATAGAATCCCCCTGGCCTACTTCTCTGTGAAAACACCGGTGTTTAAAAAAAAAAAAAAAAAATATCCATGGCTAGAAATCTATGAGCCAAACTGGATCTTGGCCACTATGCTAGTTGGTATCTGATACCAAGCAGCAGCCCAAACATATTTGTGTAGTTGCTTATTTACCCGTCTGTATGCCCTATCAGGAGAGCAGCCTCTGTCAAGGGGTTTGTCACAGATGTACTACAAATATTAAATATTGTTCTAAACCTTTAAACATTATTTATACTGAAATAATAGATTGCTTTATTTGTAAGTTGTAAATATTGATAGTATAGTGGCTAAAAAATGCAATACTTTTTAAATACTAATCATTTGCAGTCAACATTAGTATAAGTTTAGTGTGGACATATAAAAGGGGTTATCCGGGTTATTAAAGGGGTTATCCAGCGCCATAAAATTATATGGCAATCATCCAATGCCTCTATATTAAAGAGGCTCTGTCACCAGATTCTCAAATCCCTATCTCCTATTGCATGTGATCGGCGCTGCAATGTAGATAACAGTAACGTTTTGTTTTTTTGAAAAACGTTCATTTTTGGCCAAGTTATGAGCTATTTTATATATATGCAAATGAGCTTTGAAATGGACAACTGGGCGTGTTTTTATTCGTATGTCCAACTGGGCGTGTATTGTGTTTTTAACTGGGCGTGTTTACTTGTTTTACTAACTGGGCGTTGTGGAGAGAAGTGTATGATGCTGACGAATCAGTGACCAATCAGCATCATGCACTCCTCTCCATTCATTTACACAGCAGCATCGTTCTTACTAGAACGATGTGCAGCCACATACACAAGTGTCCTGATAATAAATACACATGACCTCCAGCCTGGACGTCATGTGTATTCAGAATCCTGACACTTCTGAAGCTTTTCTGTGAGATTCCAGCAAGCCGCGAGTAATCTCGCGAGATTACGAGGTAAATGAGATTTTGTTTCCCTTGCTGGAAATCTCACAGAAAGGATTCAGAAGTGTCAGGATTCTGAATACACATGACGTCCAGGCTGGAGGTCATGTGTATTTATTATCAGGACACTTGTGTATGTGGCTGCACATCGTTCTAGTAAGAACGATGCTGCTGTGTAAATGAATGGAGAGGAGTGCATGATGCTGATTGGTCACTGATTCGTCAGCATCATACACTTCTCTCCACAACGCCCAGTTAGTAAAACAAGTAAACACGCCCAGTTAAAAACACAATACACGCCTAGTTGGACATACGAATAAAAACACGCCCAGTTGTCCATTTCAAAGCTCATTTGCATATATATAAAATAGCTCATAACTTGGCCAAAAATGAACGTTTTAAAAAAAAACAAAAAAACGTTACTGTTCTCTACATTGCAGCGCCGATCACATGCAATAGGAGATAGGGATTTGAGAATCTGGTGACATAGCCTCTTTAAGTAACTTACTAATATACTTCTTCTTACTAAAGTGTCCCCGTTCGCGGATTCAGAATAGTCAAGTGTTCCCAGAAGTTCTGTAGTTCATTCAGCAGTGATGATGCAGCGACACAGGCCCATGTGACCAAGAGGGTTCTCCATGTCGGCACGTCATCAAATCACATGACCGCTAGGGGGCTGGCACATTGACGCTGATGAGGAAGTAAGCAAGCCCCCTTCTTCCACTCCGCTGTCTCGGAAGTACACTACCCAGCTCATGCACAATGTGGGCAGGGATAGAGGAGCACGAGCACAGGGGATAGAAGTGGATGCCGGGATTTGTAGTTTTACAGTGCACACTGAAGCTGCAAGTCCGACCTTATTACCAGAAGATAAACAAGCGGCTCTGGCATTACATCAGGGTGCTACAAGTAATGTAAATTTATGTTTTCTTGCCATTTAAACTACTAGTAGCCATGCTTGAAGGTGTTTGCAGGTGGTTTTGTGGAATTGGTTTTATTTTTGCGTCCCCTGGATAACCCCTTTAAAATTGATGGCCTATCCTTAGGACAGTAGGACCCCCACCGATCTAATATTGAATCCTAAGTATAGGCCATCAATTTTCAATAACTCGGATAACCCTTTTAAGGATATACTGTATGTTGCACCTACTCCAGGTATCTGTAGTAAGCCAGACACTAGAAGGGGCAGCTTCAGAGCCGCCACGCTGCCGGTGACACCAACAAGCACATGGATGGCATGGGGTGAAGATGTAGTCACAGAGCCAGAAGCGTTTGCATCAGAACCGTCCATTGCTTACTACCTGCACAAAACATAATAAACCAAATAAAATGTGTCTTCTCACAATGCATATAATGAATTCTGAATAATTTAGTTATGATTACATTAATAATTTAGAATTTTATCTTCCTTGCTTAACCCAGTCCATTACATCATCCAATGCTGTACAGCTATATAGATGTATAGCTATACACTAACAAATGAGTTAGAAAACATCATTTAGAGAGAATTTCCACCTAACATAAAACTCACTATCAAATATAAGTTGGAGAGTCCTCTTCAGTCAGGTTATTATCTAAATATAGCACACTTAAAAAAAGGAAAATATTTATCTTTGTACTATTTTAGCCAGCAGATAGAACAGATAAAAATCGAAGATGATGCCAAATAGAAAGCTTTCCAGACTACTAAGGCTATGTTCACACGGAGTATTTTGGGGGAGGAATATCTGCCTCAAAGTTCCAAACGGAATTTTGAGGCAGATATTCCTCCCCCAAAATACTCCGTGTGAACAGCAATTATCGCGCCGTTTTTCGCCCGCGGCCATTGAGCGCCGCGGGCATAAAACAGCGAGATATACGCTTTCTCCTGCCTCCCATTGAAGTCAATGGGAGGTCGGAGGCGGAAGCGCCCGAAGATAGGGCATGTCGCTTCTTTTTCCCGCGAGGCAGTTTTACTGCTCGCGGGAAAAAGACGCCGACGCCTCCCATTGAAATCAATGGGAGGCGTTCTCGGGCCGTTTCTGCCGAGTTTTGCGACGCGGTTTCCGCGTCAAAAAACTCGGCAAAAGACCCCGTGTGAACATAGCCTAAGGCCTCCTGCACACTTCCATCACCGTTTTCATGGCCGTTTTTGACGGGTCCGTGAACCCGTTTTAGCAGCCGTGTGATTTCCGTGTGCACTCCGTGTTTCCGTTTCCGAGCATGGTACTGTCCAGGGTGCTGAAAGAGTTAATGGGCTGCACTGATCAGCGGTAACTCTTTCAGCACCCTGGACAGTGACTAGCGCTGAAGAATGACCATGCTCGGCGCTCGCAAAATACAATTTATGAAATAAAAAAATCAGTTCATACTTACCCAGAACTCCCTGCGTTTTCCTCATGTCCTGCCTCCTGGGATGACGTTTCATCCCATGTCATCGCTGCAGCCAATCACAGGCTGTAGTGTCGGTTACGCAAGTCTGGATGACGTCAGAAGGCCGGCCTCCAGGGATGACGCTTCATCCCACGTGACCGCCTCTGCAGCCAATCACAGGCTGCCGCGTCATACAGGAAGGATGGACTGGAAGAAGAGGGACTCGTCACCAAGACAACGACCGGGGTACGTATGAACTTTTTATTTTGTTTTTAATCAGCAGCCTCTTCTCGCTATCAGTGATTGATAGAGACAAGTGGCTGTCGATTAGTGTAATATATCTGTAATGTACTTCTGACCGCCAGGCCGTTGAGAGGCAACGGCTCCGTCACACACGGACGGCACACGGATGCCTTCCGTGTGCCTTCAGTTTTTTTTGACAACCCCATTGACTTGCATGGGCCTCACGGTCACGGAATCTCGGACCAAAGTAGGACATGCTCTACTTTGGATCGGAACGGAGCAACGGGAACGTCAAAAAAACTGAAGTGTGCATGGCCCCATTGAAATGAATGGGTCAGGGTGCTAGCCGTCAGAAAAACGGCTAGCACCCTGAAGAAAAGGACTGAAGTGTGCACTTAGCCTTAAGGGTAGGAACACACTGGGCGTATACATTGCGGAATTTGGAAATTGTGGAAAATCCGCAGCATATTACAGAAGCAGCAAAGTGGATGTGATTTAAACAAATCTCATGCACACGCTGCAGGAAAAATCTGCCGAAAAAACAAACTGACCTGCCCTGCATTTTTTTAAAATCTGCAGCATGTTAATTTATACTGCAGAATCGCTGCCCTTCTGTTGCAGGATTTTCCCATTGAATTCAATGGGGAGGAAAACCCGCAACAAAGAACCATGTGTTGAGACTTTTGTGGCGGATACACTGCAGATCCACCGAAGTGAAGGAAAAAAAGCAAAACATTTTTTTATGTAAAATTAATTTTAAAAAAAAGCTTATGGGTGGTAAGTATAAACATTTTTAGAAAAAATTCCTGCAGTATTTCCGCAGCGAACAATTTCGTGCAGTTTTTCGGGCAGAATTCCCTGTGGTTTCCAGGACAGATATGCTGTATACTTTTACGCAGCGTACCTTCTCTGTGTGTTCATACGCTAAAGGGGTTTTCACATCTTGAACATTTATGGCATATTCACAGGATATGCCACAAACGTCCAATAGATGCGGTATCTCTAGAAAGGGGCCCCCTAAACCCCGTTTTATCTTTCCCGGCTCCTTTAGAAGTGAATGGGATTATGGAAACAGTATAGCACCACAGACTATGCTGTTTCTGTAGCTCCTGAGTTTTGGAAAAGGCAGAACTCGAGGTGCTACGCGGTTTCCGTAACTTGCATTCCCTTTTATGGGAGTTACGGATCCAGCATAGCTCAGCTGTTACCTTAAGGGTATGTGCACACACAAAATCAAAAACGTCTGAAAATACGGAGCTGTTTTCAAGGGAAAACAGCTTATGGTTTTCAGACGTTTTTTAATCATACTCGCGTATTTCACTGCCGTTTTTGGAGCTGTTTTTCTAGAGTCAATGAAAAACGGCTCCAAAAACGGCTCAAGAAGTGACATGTACTTCTTTTTCGCGGGCGTTTTTTTACGTGGCCGTTTTTCAAAACCGCCGCATAAAAAACGCCCCGTCGGAACAGAACGCCGTATTTCCAATTGAAATCAATGGGCAGATGTTTGCTTCCGATTTTTCAGCCGTTTTTCAGGGACGTTTACAGCCTGGAAAACGGCTGAAACTCCACCACCTAATCAGGAAGTGTCCAGGACGGAGCGCAAGCAGGGCACGGTAGAACAGGCTTTAGGGGGCCCCATTCTAGAGATAGGTGCCAGAGGTGGGGCCCGCATTTATCGGACATTTAAGAAATATCCTGTGGATATGCCATAAATGACCAAGATGGGAAAACCCTTTAACTTCATCAGGCAAGGGTTACCACAAAATCTGAAGAGTTAGGCTCCATTCACACGACAGGGTCCGAGTGTCGGTCGATTAAAAACTGCCATTTTGCATCCGTTCCGTTTCAGGCCATATTTCCGTTTTTGACCAGTTTTGCATCCGTTTTTTTTTCCTGTCAGTTTTAAAAATGGATGAATTTCACGTGTAAATTTTCTGCCACACCCTGCCCTCTGTAGATACTGCCACAGCCCCCCTGTAGGTATATATGGACAGTGAAGTCAGGGACTTCTCCTGGAGCTGAATCCCCGGCCATAGTTTTGGCCAAAGCGGTGGCCGGGGATTAGGGATTCAGCTCCTACAGGGAGGAATAAAATACCCTCCTCCTCACATGCACTTCGCACGGTGAAGAGAGTGTGCGAGCGAGCGGCCCGTCACTCGGATCATATCCAAGTGGCAGCCGAGCTTTACCCGGCCCCATAGTCTTCTATGGGAGCCGTGCGACAGGGAGATCGGCCCAAAACAGGGCATGTTCTAGTTTTTGACGGCCCAGTTTACCGGGCCGTCAAGAAAATCGGCTTTGTGAATAGCCACATTTAGGGTCTATTGTTCCTACTACGGCCGTTTAAAGAATGGACGTCACACGGCCGAGTTTCCCTATCATGTGAATAGGGCCTTACACATTTATAAACAAACAAAAGGACAAAGAACTAGTGTGGTAAATAAGATAAGTGACGAGAAACAGAACCATCAATTTGAGTAAATATGAGTAAACAGATGTAGCAGTAAATAGTTGGAGCAGATTATAGATAAGGATTGTGAACATTTTATTGTCCTCAGATTTAGAGCTGGCCCATTGTTGTGATGCCCCCACAAGGTCTAAGGGATTCCTTGAGTGATGTAGAATTACATAAATCCACAGGACACATTTATTCCTGTTCCGATCATGTCAAAGGTGGTCATGAGTTTGTACTCCCAGACTCTACTGTCTGCAGTTTGATATTTACTTTTAACCCCGCTGCAGCAATTTGTCATTTTAATTTTTTCCTCCCCACATTCCAAGAACCTTTACATTTTAATTTTTTTGTCGGCAAAGCCGTATGAGTGTTTTTTTCCTGCTGGACAAGTTTTAGTTTTTAATGGGACCATGACATTTACTATATAATGTTCTGATAAACTTTTAAAATTACTTCAGAAGGTGGAAAAAAAAAAACATCAATTCCTCCATTGCTTTTTGAGTTTTATTTTTACGGCGTTCACCTTGCCGTAAAAACAACATGTTAAAAGTGTATTCCTAACTTAGACATTTAGGGAATATCCACAGGATATGCCATAAATGTTTGTTAGATGCGGGTCTCATCTCTGAGACCCGCAGATATATCGAGAACAGGGGTCACATGACTCCCGATTCACCTGATGTGACGACCGTAAACTGCTGATTCCAGGCAGGGAATAGTGGAGAGGGGGCCACGCATGCCCCATTTCCAATGAAGGTATCAATCCTATAATACTTTTATCTTTTTTGACACAAAAGTATTTAAAGGGAAGGCGTCATTAATTTTTTTTTTTTTATCATATTGCTTTTAATATTATAATAACATAAATTTTATTTATTTATATTCTTGTGTTCTACTTTTTACTTCACTATGGGGGCTGCCATTTTTTTTTCATCTCTGTATGTGTCGATTAACGACACATACAGAGATGGAATACAGCACATACATCCCCATAGAGAATGCGAACGGGAGCCGTTCCATGCGCCGCTCCCACACAGACCAAAACGAAGCTCGTTCGCAGAGCGAAATCCGGCACCATTTTCTTGTGGACCGGAAGCCGCTGCCGACAGTAAGATGACGACTTCCGGCCGCGGCTTCCGGCCATGGCTTCCGGCCATATGTTCAAGGAAGCGAAGGAGCAAGGAATAGGAGCGGAGGCGGCAGGAGCAGGTAATTTATGTTTGTGTATGTGATGTGTGTATTATGTTCGTGTATGTTCGTGATATACTGTCTGATTACCACTGTATCTAATCCTCCTACACTGTGCAGTCACTCAGAAAATGGCGGCACACAGTGTAGGAGGTTTGAAGGTTCAAACCCCTCCTTCTCCTGGCACTAGCCAGAATAAGGGAGGGGGGATTGTGTGAGGACACTAGAGTGAGTGTGTCTACCCCAAATTTGCAGCATAAAGCAATGAGGTTGCTTTACCACATTGACCATGCTGCAATTTTGGGAACTGCTCCCTCTAGTGGCCAGTACATGGAAATGTTATAAATTAGATTCTAATTTATAACATTTCCTGACTTGTGAAAAAATGAAAAAAATTAAAACCATGTGTAATCACTCAAATAATAATTGTTTAACTAAGAAAAAAAAGAAAAAATTTCTAGCGACATATTCCCTTTAACATCACATAGACTTCTTATCTATGAACTTCCCCAACTTTTTACTCCCTTCCTCATATCGATGGTTGTACTTTAGATAACTTACTATTTCTTTGTCCCTTTGTTTATAAATATGTGACTCTAGATTTCGTGTCAATCCTTGCCTGATGAAATGACTTAAAGAGGCTCTTTCACCAGATTATAAGTGCCCTATCTCCTACATAATTTGATTGGCGCTGTAATGTAGAAAGTGTAGGTATGGGTAAAGAGGGAAAAGTAGAGCACAGTGGGTTAAATGTCGCCTTCAATGGTTTTATTGATACCGACTAATGTAGTAGGAAAAGGATTTGTCCTGTGCAATGTCCCCTTTAATTGCCACAGTTTATAATGTTTTTGTTATAAATAAGGTCTGTCAACCCTATTTTATTACATTATATATTTCTTGGTTATAATATTTTCAAATTCCACTGATAAGGAAGCTATTGATGGCTTTTCTCCTTCAGTGGAAATAGAAGGGGTGGTGCTGCAAGGGTCTATATTGGATTTATAATAAACCCTGCATGTGCACACCGCAAAGAATCGTACTCTGTCTCAGTGAACAGCTGACTGGTCACTGAGTATATTGTTATATATATTCTCCTAGCGTTGCCACTCTAGTCTTTAATTGATTAGCAGCCCAGGATTACCAGCTGCGTCTGTAATTGAGTAGCAGCGCAGGGTTAACAGCTAGCACTGCGTTTAAACAGGCAGACAGTCTGAGTGAGCAGCTGACTGATCACCAATGCGTTTTTATTGTATAGTTATCTCCCAGTGCTGCCACTCCGATCTAATGTTGAGCAGCAGCGCAGGGATGACGGTTATCACTGTGTTTATACAGACGTAAATTCTCAGTGAGCAGCTGTTACTGCTCCATTCTGTGTTAAGCAGAGGTGCTGGGATGACAGCTATCGCTGCGTTTAGACAGGCAGACAGTCTGAGTGAGCAGCTGACTGATCACCAATGCGTTTTTATTGTATAATTTTCGCCCAGCTTTGCCACTCTGATCTAATATTGAGCAGCAGCGCAGGGATGACGGCTATCACTGTGTTTTAACAGACGTAAAGTCTCAGTGAGCAGCTAACTGCTCACCGAGTATGATTTCTCCCAGCGTTACTGCTCCAATCTGTTTTAAGCAGAGGTGCTGGGATGACAGCTATCGCTGCGTTCGGATAGACCGACAGACTGCCTGTTAGCAGTCAGCACTCTTAGGTAGTGAGACTGAGAAATTGCTGGCTGTATTATGCCTGCAGTATTCAGAGTCTCAGCCGTGAGTGCCACGACGTCATCGGCACTGAACGGCTAAGTGGTGTGCAGTGTAATAGCCACTACACTCATTCGTTCCCGCTCTGTCAAGAGCGAATCTCTAGATGCGGTAGGATTAGCTTTATGTTATATATTCATTGTACTAATCTCTCCCTCTACCATACCGACTCTGATAGTAGGGAAAGATTATAGAGGGAGAGGCATGGCCTAGCAGATGCCTGTCTGTTTTACATGGACAGGCACTAATACACTGCAATACAAAAGTATTGCACTGTATTATAAAACCGATCGGACGATCGAATAGTTAAGTCACCTTGTGGGACTAGTACAAAAAAATAAAAAATGGAAAAACAACCGGCACCCCTGACCGCTTCTTACTTAATCCCTTCCTTCCCAACCCATGATGCGCCGGCACGTCATGGAGCGGGGAGGGGATGATGTTTGGAGCGGAGTGGGCTTACACTCTGAGCCCACTCCATACACTGCAGGTGTCAGCTGTGTTTTACGGCTGACACGCTGCTCTAATGGGCAGGAACAGCGATGGCGCTGTTCCTGGCCGTTTAACTAGTTAAATTCTGCGATCAATAGTAACCATGGCATTTATAGGGTTTTCCCATGAAGGATATTTATCAACAAGATATGTCATGAATGTCAGATAGATGCGGGTCCCACCTCTGTGACCCGCACCTATCTCTAGAACGGGGCCCCCTAAACCCCGTTCTAGCTTACTTGCTCCGCTGTCTCCCACTTCCTGGTTAGGTGGTTGGGAGTTACGGAAACAGCTGAGTTAACTCAATAGTAGTTACGGAAACAGCGTAGCTCAGCGAGTTACGCTGTTTCTGTAACTCATCCATGTATTGCACCAAGGATCTAATGATCGTTGGTTCAAGTCCCCTAGGGGTACTAATAAAATGTGTACAAATTTTTAAAAAAATTTAGATACATTTTCAGGATTGTAAAAAAAATATTAAAAAGTTACCACTTTTCCCCAAGCACAATGTAAAAAATAAAAAAAAAGGAATGAAATAAAAAATTATAAAAAAAATCTTATGTACAAAAAAATGGCTCTCAGAATGTGGTGAAACAGAACAAATTTTTTTTTTTGTAACAAAATCGTAAAAAATGCAATTTTAATTTTTTACAATTTTTTGTTGTCTAAAACCTGGGTGT
Organism: Rhinoderma darwinii; assembly: GCF_050947455.1. NCBI lineage: Eukaryota > Metazoa > Chordata > Amphibia > Anura > Rhinodermatidae > Rhinoderma > Rhinoderma darwinii. The sequence goes on along the minus strand of NC_134689.1, from coordinate 259,545,316 downwards.
GTTCTAGTCATGTGCGTCTAAGGCCTTATTTACACTACAGTTTTTCACGGCCGAGGTGCATCCGTGCTCGGCGCTGCGGGACGCGATGTCACGCATCCCCCATAGTTGAGAGTCTATGGAGGGATGCGTGATGCGTGAAAAGATAGGACATATCCTATTTCCACACGGACCCTTCACACGGTCCGTTGAAAAAACGGCTGTTCGAACGGCCACATTGAATTACATAGGTCCGTGGGATGGCCGCTGTTTCAACGGCCGTCCCACAGACGTTTAACACGCTCGTGTAAATAAGGCCTTATAGGCGTTCCCCATACACTCTTTACACGATATTAGACTTTATTCCATTCCCCAGGACAGACCCTGTAACTTTAGGGTATCTAACAGCTGCATTAAGGAAAATTTCCCATGTGCGCTCCTGCTAAATTCCAGCGCAGGATGACTGGTTAGCTTGTTTTATTTAGGGCTTCTGATAGCCGCGCCAAATTACAAGGGATTGTCCTCGTGATATATTACCTTTAAAGTGCCAGTCCCTTATTGCCCCGAATACATCATTACCATAGGTTATTTGAAAGTGTCCCTCCGGTTATATTCTCTACCCGAACTAACATGGGGCGTGGAGAGACGACTGTTGCTGTGGCCCAGAGGGTAATGTGCACAGGGTGATTTAATAAGAATTGGACCCGTACGGTTGTCATGACAACCGTACTGCCTAGTGCGCAGGGGACGAGTATAACTGGAGGGACAATTTAGGTTTGTGGACCAGGATAACTTGATAAGTCTGTCTGTATATATATATATATATATATATATATATATATATATATATAAAAGGGTTTTTTTTGTTTCAAAATCTATTGCAGTGTGTGCTGTACTATTGAAAAATTGCATTAATTATGCCCATGCCAGTCCTGAAATCATACATTATGAAAATGAGGGCAAGAAAAGAGTGGAAGTGCTGCCCACAGCAATCAGATCGCTAATGTTAATTTCTAAAATTAGAACCTGATTGTTTGGTATTGGCAACTTTGTCACTTTTCCTCTCCACTAGTTACATCTCACCCATCATTGTAAGAGCTCGTATTGCCGGCAGTACCCTGTATATAGCGGGAGCAGGAGGAACGCTGCAGCGTTGACCACGGATTATTTTCTGCCATAAGCCGCACATAACCATGAATCGCGTACGTGTTACATCACCCGATAGCACATACAGTAATAATAAATGCCATTACCATGTGTCATTGAGGTACGGGACGCGGTAATGAATCCATTATATTTAATCAGAACTAGATACCTAACATTATAAACTACAAAGCTTCTTGCAAGGTTCCGGACCAATCGTTGCACTACCAATCCCAGAGTGCCGTGCGCCGCAACCATGTGACCTGATAGCTTCCGGTTTAAAGAATAAATGAACTACATGTCCCGAAGTCCATTACGTTCAATCCGGTCTGTTTCCGTCGCCAGTAATACATAATGCAGAATAAGCGGTTTCATATAGTGTTACATGTTGTTTAACCTGCAACTGATAATAATAAGGTTGTGACAGCACTTTCAGGGCGTGTGTGCTGCTGAACCTTACTGTCTGCACTTATGTAACATGCAGCACTACATTTCTCCTCATGAAATACTATCACACAGATGTAGCAGAACTTTATTTCTCACTTAGTCCTGGACTAGACTTCAATTGCTATATTGCTGCACTGTTGGATTTATTAAAATGTATAGTAGCACCTTCATCAGTAGTGTCCTGTGAATGACACTTTACAAAAGGAGAATTGCGTTAAGCGGCCGGTGCAGCGAGCGCCGATCAACGCAACACAGTTGATCGGCGCTCGTTTGCTCCTCTCACACAGAACTATGGATGGGGACGAGCGGTCGTTACTCTGATCGCTCATCCCCCATACATTATCATGTCGGCAGATGATCGAGCGTTTTTTTTGCTGCTGATCGCTCCCGTTTACACAGGGAAAGTGCGTTATATGAATGCTCGTCTGCACGATAATCGTCCTGTGTAAAACTCCCTTTAGGCCCCATTCACATCTGTCGCAGATTTCAGCAGAACAGCCACTGTGACGTAAAGTAATTAGGTTCCGTTGGTTTCTGTTATGCGACAGATCCGGCAGCTCAGTTTTCTCGTTCTGCTCCTTTGATGGACCAGAACAATGTAAAGCCCTGACATAGATCCATACAGTCTCTCTGCCGTGTGCAAAAAATCTAAACTATGTAAACATTATCCAGGTGGAAAATGGTACAAAACAGGTGGTAAAACTCACGGTACAGTAGGCACAATTCACCTAATGGCTGTGGTACATGAACACCAGTATGTTACCCAAAAATAAGCCCAAGGCTTCCAGAAATATTATGCGTATCACTTGCTACATTATACTAGTGCACATTTACACTATTTCTCTGCCATATTTTGTTTGATAAATGTGCCTTATTGATTCCACTATACACATGACTGACTCCAGATGCCCGCGACAGACTTGTCAGGCAGCCACTGGCCACCGCTTGCAGATGGATGAGCAGTGGAGAGGTGGCCAGGATTACAGAAACAGCCAAGCTCACTGTGCTATGTTGTTCCATAACTCCCATAGTGAATGGAAGTTACAGAAACAGCGCAGCACAGAAAGCTACGCTATTTCCGTAACCCAGATCACCTCTACACATTCTCCACCTCAATGCAGCGGCTAACAGCCACCTTACTAGACTGGAGGCAGTCCCTCCGTTCTGATGATAGGTGCGGATCTTAGTGGTGGGACCCGCATCTATCGGCAATTTATGGCATATCCACAGGTCCCGTTCTTGAGATAGGTCCATGTTCCAGTGGCGAGACCCGCATCTATCCTGTGGATTTGCCATAAACGTCCAACATAGGAAAATCCCTTTAAAGCAGTGGATTTGATTCCAGCCAATGACATCTGTATGGGGTTTGTATGTTCACCCCATTTTTGCATGGGTCCTCCCACACCCGCATAAACATACTGACAGATTACCTGGCTTCCTATTGTTAGAGCAGCCATTTGAGTTCTTTCCCATAACAGAATTTGTCCAGGACCACAGAAATTGACAAGTAAGCGGACCATGACCGGCCAAGTACGTTCACACAACAATAACGGTGTGCAAGAGACTCTGAATGGCTTCAGAATATTTTTTTTATAACTTCCGTTATATTCATTAAATCAGAGAATGACAACCATAAGATACGCATGTCTAGCCTTCCCGTTTTGAACTTTTATCCTCTATACAGAGCAGTTGTATCTAAAAAAAAAAAAAAAAGTGTAAAATGAGTTTTTAATTAAAAAAAACTATAACGTAACACCAAACACACTGACTGAACGGTTTATTAAAGAAAAAAAAAAATGCCCTGCAAAGGCACACAGCCTTTAAAGTTCTTCCACTTGCATCAGTTAGGCTAGGTTCACCACACATTTTTGAATCAGTTTTTTTTTGTTTGTTTTGATCGGAAACTGGTAGCTTTTTAAGAACAGTATATTTTTTGTTAGATCCTTTATACCCGTTTGCCTTGGTCTCCAAATAAATGTAAAAAAAATAAATTAAAAAAGTTGAATTTATTTAATTTCAATTAAAAAAACAGGGGTCAAACAAAATGGTATAAGATTATGCCTATGGCACTGTTCATATCTGCGCTACCATTTCCATTATTCTGCTCCTCTAACATAACAACTATAACCAACAGTGCCTGACGAAACCCATAGATTTTAACGAGTTCTATCAGGTTTCCAGTATTTTTTCCTACAAAAAAAAAGCACTCTTTTGTCTGGCAAAAAATACGGAATCTGTGAGGGGCTCCAGCACAGATGTGAACAGAGCCAATCCTGTTGCCATAACCCTGCATTGTACAAAAAAACAAAACACTGCGCCGTCGGAATCCTGTTGTTCAACAGGACAGAAAAATTAGGTAGTCTGTTGGTTTGTCCTGTTGGGGGGAGAAAGGGAAAAAAAAAAACCACGGATCCTCATGAAAACTTGTCAAGCTGACTCTTTTAACCATAACGGAAGTGCCACTGAAAACCTATGGATCTGTAAAAGATCAGAATAAAACCAAATTAAGCGTTTGAAAAAGGATAGCCAAACGTGATGTGGCCAGGCTCTTAGCGTATGTTCACACGCAAACTCAAAAATGTCTGAAAATACGGAGCTATTTTCAAGGGAAACCAGCTCCTGATTTTCCGACGTTTTTAAGAACCACTCGCGTTTTTCGCTGCCGTTTTTCTATAGTCTATGGAAAAACTGCTCCAAAAACAGCTTAAGGGCATGACCACACGTGGCGGATTTCGTCCGCAACTGTCCGCATCAATGCCGCACAGAATCTGCGTTGCAGATTCTGCTGCGGATCTGCACAAAATGTGCAGTAAATTGATGCGGACTAGCTGCTGCGGACTGCGGGAAAAGTACTTCCCTTCTCCCTATCAGTGCAGGATAGAGAGAAGGGACAGCACTTTCCCTTGTGAAAGTCAAAGAAATTCATACTTACCGCCCGTTGTCTTGGTGACGCGTCCCTCTTTCGGCATCCAGCCCGACCTCCCTGGATGACGCGGCAGTCCATGTGACCGCTGCAGCCTGTGCTTGGCCTGTGATTGGCTGCAGCCGTCACTTACACTGAAACGTCATCCTGGGAGGCCGGACTGGAGACAGAAGCAGGGAGTTCTCGGTAAGTATGAACTTCTATTTTTTGACAGGTTGCTGTATATTGGGATCGGTAGTCACTGTCCCGGGTGCAGAAACAGTTACTGCCGATCGCTTAACTCTTTCAGCACCCTGGACAGTGACTATTTACAGACGTCTCCTAGCAACGCTCCCGTCATTACGGGAGCCCCATTGACTTCCTCAGTCTGGCTGTAGACCTAGAAATACATAGGTCCAGCCAGAATGAAGAAATGTCAAGTTAAAAAAGCAAGACGCATCCGCAGCACACATAACATGTGCATGACAGCTGCGGACTTCATTGCGGAAATTAGAATCTCCATTGAAGTCAATGGAGAAATTCCGCCATGAGTCCGCCACTGCTCCGCAACAGACAGAGCATGCTGCGGACACCAAATTCCGCTCCGCAGCCTATGCTCCGCAGCGGAATTTTACGCCTCGTCTAAACGAACACTGCTAAATTAAAGTGTAAGTCAATGGACAAACGGCTCCGCTGCGGAGTGTCCGCAGCGGAATTTAAGTGAAATTCCGCCACGTGTGAACCCAGCCTAAGTGACATGCACTTTTTTTTCAAAACGGCCACGTAAAAAAACGGCCCGTTGGAACAGAACGCCGTTTTCCCAATGCAATCAATGGGCAGATGTTTGGAGGCGTTCTGCTTCCAATTTTTCGGCCTGAAAAACGGCCGAAAATAAGTCGAGTGAACATACCCTTAGTGTGTGCTGTGGATTTCTAAGCTCATGCTTTATGCTGCAAAGCTGCTTCTTTGTATTGGCTGCTGTGTATAAATAAGCACAAGCTCATAAACACTAGGTGATAACCACACATATATGAGGAATATATAATCTCACAAAGGGGTATTCTGGAGCTCTACATGGAGTTTTTAGTAAGGCAGAAAAAATCTGACATTTTGAAGTTTTTTGCCCATTGTTTTTTTTTTAAAGTTGTTGAAGCTGATGCAAAGAACCGTAAGCAAAAACCGCCACCAAAAAAAAACCAAAAACACCTTTCATTTCAATGGGAGGTGATGAGAGGTTTCTTGGCGCCGATTCCAATGCAGTTTCCATGTGAAAATCAGTGTGAACTGGGCCATAAGTAGGATCTACAAGCTCTCTGGACATGTCCATTTTAGTAAGAACTTGTATTCTATGGGGGCATCTTTTCTTAGAACTCCTGGAAATGTATAAATAGACAACTGGGTGTTACCATTCCTCCTGTGACTAGGGTGTCTCTACACAGTCTGACATAACTAGTTAATTTATTCTAGCATTTCCAGGAGGAATAATAGAAGAATGGTACAAAGAAAAGATGCTCAAGAATGGTTATTTCATGGAGAATACAAGTATTTACTGAAATAGACATTTCGGGAGAGGTGACAGATCCTCTTTAAATAGGGTTACGTTTCCATTTGCTGAAAAAGTATCTGCAAGTTCACAAAGCAATAGTGATATATTTCACTGCACTCATACAACCAAACCATGACATGAAGACTGGAAGTGCCATTTATGTAACCTCACAAGAAGACTAAGCCCCCAAAACCATTAACCCCATTCCAACATCTTGCCTTTAAGTGTTCAATAATTCACAGGAAAAGATAGTTTGAACGCTTTCTTTATTTTCTTATATAATCACATACTTGGTTTCGCACAACTCTTCTCACCAAACATCAATAATTTAAGAGAAACTACACATAAAATGACAAAATACCAGAGTTCATCATTGGATCTGGACATTACACCTCAAAGATCCCTTGAACGGAAATATACATGGCGATTTTATTATCTATGGAGTGTTCAAAGGAATGGGAACATGGAGCACTTATGTGCCAATCTAGACCGGTGGCCGTTCCCGAAATAGAATTAAGAGGACAGAGATGAAGACCGAGGTAGGGAATGTTCACTAAATATGGAATCACAATAGAGTTCTCAGATCTTAACAGTAAAGGGGTTCTGCACTAATATAAAACGCTGCCAAACAGGTAATCTATTGTTGATCCATAGAATTGGGACAGGGCGTATATTAGAAAGATTAAATCAAGCCACTGTAGAAGGATTTACTATTATTAGTAAAGAATCCCATTAATTGCCATATAAAGCCCTCGGTTATAGAATAGCTGACAGGCATCTGGATAAGTTGATCATGGTATTTGGATTCTGCATCATAAAATTCTGGCAAAGAACAAAATGTAACAGTATACTTTTTTTTTTTTTTTTTTTTTTTTTTTTAACACTGAATAAGGAGGCAGCCTCAGGGTATGTTCACACGTAGTCAACCAAAACGTCTGAAAATCCAGAGCTGTTTTCAAGGGAAAACAGACCCTGCTTTTCAGACGTTTTTTACCAACTCGCATTTTTACCAACTCATTTTTTTACCAACTCGTTTTTGGAGCTGTTTTCATTGGAGTCTATGAGAAAACAGCTCCAAAAACGTCTGAAAGAAGTGTCCTGCACTTCTTTTGACGAGGCTGTATTTTTACGAGTCGTCGTTTGACAGCTGTCAAACGACGACGCGTAAATAACAGGTCGTCTGCACAGTACGTCGGCAAACCCATTCAAATGAATGGGCAGATGTTTGCCGACGTAGTGTAGCCATATTTTCAGACGTAAAACGAGGCATAATACGCCTCGTATACGTCTGAAATTTGGCCGTGTGAACATACCCTCACTGTCACAGGCCGCGCAGTCCTAACAAAAAGTGCTCAGTCTTGTGAAGTGTTCATCTTCTTGTACATACATGAGATGAGAGTATTTAAATTTATTCATAATTTAGAGAAAATTAAGAAGCAGATTATAACTGGTCTTACCTTATGGCATGATGCAAGCATACAATATGCCATAGCTGCCAAAGAGATCTATAAAAAGTGCCAGGTTTAGGCACAGTAAGAATCTAAACTCTTGTGCATACAATTGGTTTGCTAGAAGATAGAACCTTAAAGTGGTTCTCCAGAAACTTATTTTTACACATATTTTATTTATATGGTTGAATGATGTACACAAGGGCGTACTTTCAATCCTGCCAAGACAACTTTTCCTTTCTCTGCCCTCAGATCAGTGCCAATTCAGCCTAGAGCCCAGTACCTGTGACAGACTGGTTTTCTAGGGGGACATGGTCTGACAACCACAGACTGTAGCAGTTAGATGGTGTATCCATGGCAACCAGTCTGTCTCAAATGTCTGTTAGCCCTACACGGACTACAGAGAATGGGAAAAGCACCTTAGAAGTCAGGCTAAGACATTTCTCGTGACATCTTGCATTACTAATCAGATTTTACTCTAAGTCAATTTTGATGGAGAAGCTTTTTAAGACTAATAAAAAAAAAAAAAGTAACAGCTCTGGAAAGTATTTTAAGACCTTTCTTGTACAATCCGGTTACCAAAAACCAGTTTTAAAATGTAAACAAGTGCAGCATATAGCACTAAATCATATTATTGGCGGGAAGTTAACGCGTTCACATTGTGGATTTTGTCATTTTTCCGGTTCTGTCCATAGATGCTAGCTGCCCATTTATCAATTGAGAGTTAAGTGTAGTTTCACAATTAAATGCATACCATGGGTAAATACATTGTGTCAGTACTCAATTGGTACAAAATAGAGAGGGTTGGGCCCTTGGTAGTTGGCAGGTCTAATATACAAAATTGAAAACAAATGCCAAAGGCAGAGAAACCCTATTTCCCAACTACCGTTAAATTTGGTTAGTAATCTTTATTGTGCTATTGCAGCAAACAGACATACAGACAAAAACAACACATAGGGTTAAAATTTTCAATGCATGGATAGGGATAATAGCCGTGCGTGGCTATGCTAATAAGCACGTGTGCCTGCCGTCTATATCGTCCGTGGTAGCAGTGTACCGTCTAAATAAACAGTAGCTATACCAGTGAACACATATGTCTATCGTCTGTATTTGCACCCAAATAGATTCAGCGGTCACTGAGACCAACAACGGATTGCTAGGTAGTTAGATTTTTAAATTGTTAAATAGTATTGCCCTAATTCCAGCATGTGTTAAAATAAAACAGAGAGCCCCCCCGACATGTTTCGCTACATATGTAGCGTCCTCAGGGGTTCATGGGGCTACTCAGTAGTTAACGGTAGTTGGGAAATAGGGTTTCTCTGCCTTTGGCATTTGTTTTCAATTTAGTACTCAATTGGTCACACAAATATTAGTGTTTGAGACATTACAATATATTATTATGGGTAATATTTCCTGAAGAGGTAACACTTGTCTTAAAGGGTCTTTATAGGGTAAACAAATTATATATACATACGTGCGTGCGTGTGTACAAAGGCTTATTTTAGTAAAAGATGAAAAGAGAAACCAAGCATTACAAAAAACATGACTCTCAATGCACTATTAAAAGGCTTTTCCAGTCCCCAAAAATTGATGGCCTATCCTGCGGCCCCTTCAAGACAGCTGATCTGCGGTGGTGCCGGGAGTCGTACCCAGACCGATCACATATTAATGGCTTATCCTGAGGATAGACCTTCAATTTTTGGGGACTACAAAACCCCTTTAATATAATGACTTATTTTATTTAGTCCACCATAATGACAAGGTTTCAGGGTTTCATCCAGTAGTAAAAACAGACCAAGGTGTTCACAGCTTTCCTCCTACCTCTGTACATCTGAAGCTGTGCATTAATTTAAATCTTCCCATTGTTGCCACAGAGTAAAAAGGAGCACAACATGTAGTGTGATGATTCTCCTGTCTGTGCGTGTACGTAGCCTGAAGCCCAGTGTACTATTGGAGTTTACAACATCATAGATAAATAGTGCAACAAGTACATTAGTATTGTTAGTCTGTAGAAATGTACAGCGCTGCTACACAATACACATAATTACAGAGATTACACAGCACTATTCAATAACTAACAAAACACCAAATGTTCCTGCAGGTTACAGGACAGGGCTTGGCCAACGAACACTGCAATATCATCAGACAATTTTATATGATATAATTCCGTTATGCAGTGCAGGTGTATGACGTATAAGAACCAAAACTTTACGATGGTAGCCTTTTAAAGGTGCCAACAGGGTTTACTACTGTAGTCCCTCAATTGGTAAAGTGGTATCAAAAATATGGAGCAACAGGAGCAGGTTGCAGTTCCCCACATGGTGACTTCTCCATTTACAACCAATAGAATTAAATGCCCATTTCAGTTCTAGGCAGAGATATTGACTGCTTGATGCTACATACTGTTGTCATATACTTAAATTGTGGATACCGGTTCTAGACTGTATCCTTATCTATATAAAAGGTTCACAACTAATTATACAAATGCCTTTTATTTCTGTTCTGAGTTTTTTTTTATTTTTTATATTCTCTATTGCATCCAATATATAGTTCCAAATACACGACTTTTGGGCTATGTGTATGAAACTCACAAACATATTGCCCCTCTGTCGCAGGGGTTGGATTCTCTCTGGAACACAACATACACACCACAATCAATTATGCACCATATCAAAGGGACGTAGGTAAAATGTTGGAGACAACTGATCTACTAGAGGACAGCAGGAATGAAAGGTCCTTGTGACCCTAAGGAATGTATTCTTGCAGTCCTGAGAAAAGCTCACATTTGATTGGAGTAACCATAATTTGGTGTGGCAGAGTACTGAGGTTCAGGTTGTGTCACGGCACCCTGTGCTGCCCCAAATGCCGCATTCTGAGCGGCTTGCTGGACATGAGGATTTTTCCAAGCACCTGTGGTCCACTCCTCCTGAGCCTTACTAAGACTGCCTCCAGCTCCACGGTAAAACTTGTGCACCTGTGTAGATGGAGGAAAAAAAGAACATTAAGATTTAAATAATTTATCTATTATTGTTTCTATCCGGTGCAAAATAACTCTCCTTGCAGAAGGAAGAAAACGATCTCTCTAGTGCCATCTATAGAGGACTACCAAATAAGTCAATGTACGACCCTTTAACCCCTTAGAGCCATCCACCATACATGTAAAGCCAATGTGCGCTCTGGCAATATGGCGCAGGCTCCTAACGCCGATCCAGGCTGTTTAACCTCTCACATGCCATTCTCAATCGTGACCGTGGAATCTAAACGGTTAGTCAAAGGGAGGCAGCTCCCTCTGTCCCCAGATCATCAGGGCCCTGATCTCCAAAAACCATTTATGGATATGCCTGCCGCTTTCAAGGTATGAAGTGACAGGTATCAGGGACATCAGCACCGTGAAGTATATAGTATCACCTATATTATTAAAGGGCAATTAAAATCCATAATATTCCCGATACCTTAGTCAATGCCACGAAAGAGAAGACAGCCACAGCTGTGAACATAATGGTCGGAATCAGCATCACCACTGCAGAGCCAACATTTGTTCCAAAGAAGGAGATGGCTGCAATCCACCCACTGGAAGAAACAGGACAAAGACATAAAAGCAGATCAGCAAAAAAGAAAATACTCGACAAACTAATATAACACTCCATAAACATACAAAACTGAGCATCAAGGGATCTGATCTCTCGGTTTTCTGGATTATCAATATAACCAGCCACATTTAGAACTTATAGGCTATCTTTGCAGCCATTTTTTTTATTGCACCAATGCATCTAAAATAAACAAAGTAGCTTTGCAAATCTTGATTAAAAAAAAAAATCCTAAAGATGTGTCTACAGCTCATAGGCAGACCTATGAGTCTATATTGTTAGACTACAAACTAACCCTGTACAGTGTGATCCTGCAGTCATACCCCTTTCATTTGCAAACCTATTGAATGTATGTTCGCAAAAAAGACAGACGGAAGGAAGTAGGACTGCAAAATCAGACTACACATAGGGTTTGTGTGTCGTCTGTAAGACCAGGATCACACACGTTTAGTTATGTAATGGGCTGATGCATCTCCTTCCTTATGTGCCCACTCCTGTGTTTGGCTAAAAAAAATAATTTAAAATGCTTTATTATGGAAATACAATAAAAAAAAAAAAAAAAAAGTACACAATTTATTGCCACTAGATAATCCATACTATGAAATTAATGCATTATTTAAACCATAACGGTGCATACAGTAAATAAATCTGGCGAAATTGTGGTGATTTGTTCACCCCCCCCTCCCAAAAAGGAGGAATAAAATGTCAATTTTTTTTTAAAAAAACCCCCCCACAAAACGATATCAATTTTGTATCGCTATAATCGTAAAGACCTGAAGAGTAAAGTTAACACTTTATACCGCACAGTGAACGTCGCAAAAACAAAACTGAAAAAACAATGGCAGAGTTAGTTTTATAGGTTTTTTTTTCTTTTATTCCCCCCACTCACAAAAAAATTGATGTTTTTTCAATGGATTATATGTATCCCATAATGATACTATTAAGGGCTGTGAACACCTTTGAAAAAGTTTTTAAAAATAGTTTTTACTTTGAGACACAGCTGCTTTGTATCCTGTATAGTGCAGCAGTATCTAGCGCTGAAACCTGTATCCGTCATGTCAGCAGCACTGACTGGTTCAGTGATAGCAGGTCCTGCATGCCTCACAGGATCGAGCGGTTACCGATCACATCTAAGGCGCCATTCACAGAGCGTATGGGCTTTTAAACACTAAAAATGTATTGAAACATATAGCTCGACGTATACATATAATTGGTCAAACGTAAACCAAAGTAGCGGCCGTTTGGTCTAGGTTTGTCATGGTTTACGTTGGGATGCTGTTTTTTGAAAGTACCGGTACTGAAAAGCGTAGTCTGCTACGCTATTCTGCACTTCAAAAAGAAGTATACGCGACGCAAGTTTTTTTTTTTTTTAGCATTGTTCTCAATGGATGACGTATGCAAACGTAATGCTATATGTTTGTATCCGTTTACACACAGTAAATCTATCAGTTTTATTTTTGTTTAATTTGAACACTTTTTTAGGTAAAACAAATGGACAGAAAAGTATACAGACGTATGAGTATATGTTAAACGTACACGCTATAGAGGAAAAAAAAAATTGTGTGCTTAAGGGGTAACTACACATTCAAACTTCTGACATGTCATAGTGACACGTCAGACGCTTTGATTGGTGGGGGTGTGAGCACAGAGACCCCCACCCCTCGCTAAAACGAAGTGCTCGTGTGAGAGCTCAGCCTCTTCGTTTGCTTTATCGGAAATCAACGTAGCGGTGTGCGGGCTCAATAGAAAGTCTATCAGCCCGTACACCGCAACATCGGCTTTCCGGAAAAATAACAGAAACTAAGCGGCTCAGTGCTCACACGAGTTCATCTGCCGTTTCGTTTTAGTGATTGGTAGGGGTCTCAGTGCTCGCACCCCCACCAATCAAAACTTGACATGTCACTATGACATGCCAGAAGTTTGTTCAACGTTTAGTTACCCTCTAAGGCCCAAAATAGATGCCTCCATAAAGCGTTTAAATTAATTAAAAAAAAATTTCAATACCCAAAATTGCTATGCCATTCTGGTCATTGTCTAGCAACAGGTGCCGTAGATAGTGGAGGACTACGCTGAATTGCCATGGTCCTGTGAAGAAAAGTCCTGCTGTACTTACCAGACTCCCCAACCAGGAATACCAACAGCCTGTATTACGCTGATGACCAACTGAGCCACAAAAGTGAAGAAGAACGCCATGAAGTTAAAAGAGCTGTCTGTCCTATACAAAGAGAAAGTTCAAATGATTGTAGTGCGGCAGAATATTTTGACGCTATATAAAACAAAGTTTATTGTTATGAAGGAGTCATTTATGCTCTTCACTAGAATATATATATCCACCATCCAGCCATAGCATTAAATCCACCTGCCTAATATTGTGTAGGTTCCCTTGTGCTGTCAAAATAGCTATGACTCATTGAGAAATGGATAACAGAAGACAGTAAGTAATGTTCTGCGGTGGGGTCTGCATGTATCGGACTTGTTTTCTAGCGCACCCCACAGGTGTTCGATTGGTTTAAAAACTGAGGAATTTGGAGGCAAAGTCAACACCTTGAACATGGTCTTGTTCCTCAAACCATTGCTGAACAATTTTTGCAGTGTGGCAGTGTGCATTATCCTGCTGAAAGAGGACATTGCAATTATAGAATACGGTTGCCATGAAGTTTTGTACAAAGTCTAATGTTTAGATAGATGGCATGAGACTGCTTCTGCCGGCTTGCCTTCTGTCTATAGGCATCCTGTTGGCATCTCTTCCCCAGGTAAACAATGCACGTACACCCGACAGTCCACATGATGTAACATAGAATGCGATTCCCCACACCAGGCCGCCTTCTTCCATTACACCATGGTCCAGTTCTGATGCTCACAAACACATTGTAGGCACTTTTGGCGGTGGACAGGGGTCAGCATGGACACTGACAGTCTGCTGTTATGCGGCCCCATATCTAGCAAGCTCCGATACACTGTGCGTTCTGACACCTTTCTAACATAACCAGCAGTAGCTTTTGTGTGGGATCAGACCAGAAGGACATCAATGTCGCCGGTTCACTTGTTTGTTGTTCCTTGGATCACTATTGATAGGTAATAACCACTGCATACCAGCTACACCCCACAAGACTTGCCGTTTTGGAGATGCTATGACCCAGTTGTCTAGCCACCATAATTCAGTCCTTGCCCATTTTTCCTGCTTCCAACACTACTTCAAAAACGGACCGTTCACTTGCTGCCTAATATAACCCACCCCTTGACAGGCGTCATTGTAACCAGATAATCAATGTTATTCACTTACCGGTCAGTGGTTTTATGGTTATGGCTGAACAGTATCAATAGAGAAAGAGAGATAGAGAGAGAAATAGCAGAAAAATACAGCTACTCATATACAAGAAAATAGACTAAAAGTGGACATCTTAGTATTACAAATTTTTTTCAGACTATACCACCTTAAATGATAGCGGCATGCTTCACCCATTTTAGTAGCTATATATAAAGAATGATTGGTTAAATGAAGGTACAGCCACTTTAAAATGCATCTACTGTGCATGAATGAATGAATGAATGAATGAATGAATGAAGACTTCAAACTTAACAGGTTTACTAGATTTAGGCAGGCAGATACTTACTTGAAAGCTTTGTAAATAGGTCTGAACCAGCACACATAGGAGCAGGGAGTGAAAAGGATAAGCCATAGAAACGCCAGGCCGAAATTGATGGCTCCACCTCCTCCAATCATCCACGCTAAGCAGCCAATCAGATTCACCGCCAGTGTGATACTGTTCACTGCATGCACACATGGGGTCACGCAGAGGCACACATGTGCAGTAAGGAGAAGAGAGCCAAAGATCAGAGTGAGATTGAAGAAAGCCAAGGTAAAGGAGTTGGGATCCACATAGCGTCACCAATTATCTTCCAATGCAGGAATTATATTCTAAGCTCACTTAAAGCTATCATAATACACTCAGATTCCAAGCAATGTAGATATTGGATACAATAATCTAATAGAACAGATGTGCTGAAAACCGTCACATAAAGAATGTATGTGAGAGTAAGAAAGATCACACAGCGGATGAGGTTATATAGGAGGGCAATGTGCACGCCATATTTCATGTGCTGGGATGCAGTGTAAAGGTGGCGTCACGCACAGCACTTTTAGCAGCACGGTTTTTTTTTGGGGGGGGGGTTCGCTCTCCGAAAATGATTTTTTTTTGTGGCGTTTTCTGGCCTTTTGGTGTGTTTTTTTGGGTCAGTGTTTTATTTTATTTTTTTTCAAAACACAGGTATAGCGTTTCTCTGGTGTTTTTACCTAAGGCTTTGAGTCTCACATTGTATTCTACAGAGCAGCAAAACAACATAACTGCGTAACAGGCCGATTGATTTTCTTACCCCTAATCCTGGCCAGATCTGAGCATAAGGCTCCACTTTGCCATTCAGACCCTGTATAGAATTGCCCGCCCCTGCACAGTTGGTACCTTCCAGAGAAGGAGACCCTCATGAGATTTCGACATGACTGCTGAAATGAAAGTAAGACCTGTGTCCTGTAATACTGAGGGAAATCTGCTGCAATGCTGAGGATATTAGAAAAGTCCTATAATTTTATCTAGTCACTTTGTGTTTTTCTCAGAACCAATTGGTCCTCTTTAAATTCATATAGTCCACAATATCAACAGTGTGATCTTCTTACACTCCCATGCAGGCTTACAATGAGAAGGCAGCATATCTTCAATTTTAGAATGATACCATCTACCACTCATCTATTAACATTATGTACCTCGATAAGCATTCCATCAATCTGGAAAGAAGGTTATTTACCAAACGTTACATTGTTTTATAGGAAATCCCGTAGACCATCATCCTGCCGGAAACAAAATCTGCATCTGTTATGGTCCCAATTCCTCTGCCAAGTTTTATTGGAGGAATGTAAAAACTATGATTAATAGGGGGTGATGATATTTAGCGGAGGAACCATACTCACACATCCATAAATAATAGAGACGCTTGGTTGTGGTACGATGCTGGTCAGGTATATCAGTCTCAAAATCTTGATAGAAGCAGGGCTTGAGAGGTATGAAGCGAGGCAGCGGTGGGAAGTTGTTCTGTTTATCTGCATCACATGAAAGAGGGCACATGTCCATTTCTAGGTATGCACATAGATATACACTGGCACAGATTTCATGTTATGTTCATAATGGCAAACCAAGGGATTCTAAATCTGTATAGCCAGGAAAAGATATTAAAATTAAGAAAAACATTATCCTATTTTGTATTATTATACAGATCTCTGAATGCAGCCGGCAATGTAAACCGTAAATACCAGTATGAATACTAAACACATATAGCATATCTAGAACAGACTAGAGAATAAAATGTATTTACATGTATATATGATTCTTGAAATAACATCCATTGTCTACAATGCTGGATGTACTCAAGAAAACGGTAGAAAGTAGAAACAAGGTTTCTATACCAAACAGTCTACACTAAACAGCCGAGTCTAGAACCCCCTTTAGAATTTGCAGTAATATACAAATATACGAGGGAGTATTTAGTATCTCACCAGACATAGTGGTGACTGTAGGTCTGTAGCTTGATCCTGAATCGGCAAGTCACGGAAAGCCTATGGGAACAGAAAAAGACAAGGTCAGCAGAAAGCACATAACATCTCTCTTCCGGCAGCACTCGTATTTGGTTACCACTAGGCCCCACGCACACGTCTGTAGTTTTTATCCACGATTGCGGATAAAATACGGACATTAATTTCTATTATATTTATATTTTTCGCATTTACAGATCGTGCTCCAATACTTATTACTGCGCGCATGGTCCGAAAATGCGGAGGACACTTTGTGGCCCGTCCGTGCAGTGTTTACGTGTGCATGAGGCCTTAGGAGTCCGAATTTTCGGGTCATGCTCCCATACAAAAAGTATGGGAGGACAACACGTAAAATGCAAAACACAGACACCCATCCGTAGCGATACGGGAAAGGTGTCAGCGGTCAATAGAGCTAATTGGCTCCGTAATTGTGGACCGTATTACGGTCCGCAATTACGGAGAGTTTTTACAGTCGTGTGCATGGGGGCTTAGACAGGACACTGCTATGGGTAAATGAGGAACTGGCTTCAGCTGCACTGGTGACTTGTGTTAGCTTGTACAGCAGCTATATAAAACAGCATAAATATCACCTATCCACAGTGTAAATTGTAACAATGATTTACTTCCATCTTTAGACATCACTGGCTTCATGGAAAACTTCCTTTAATTATCCCATGAACTGGTACACAGAATATAGTCATGTTTCCATAGCTATCATATGCAATATAACTTTGGAAAAATAAAAAGCAAGACTATGACGGTCTGCTTAAAAGGAAAATAAACAAAACATTCAAGAAATATAAAAAGCAAAAATAATCCCATTGAGTCACTTTCTCGTGATCTAGAGGATGCAGAGTTTCCGTTTAGACTTGTAAGCGGATGGATAAAAAGACTGACTCAGAGAGGGGGGGGGGACACGGTGGTGCACATGAAGAGGGGTCGTACCTAACATTTCTCAGCACAGTAAAAATAGTCCTGAGAGCGCTTTCACATGTGACATTTTGACGCAGTGTTTTTTAATGCAGTTTTGAAGCCAAAGCATGGAGTGGATAGTAAAAGGGGGGGGGGGGCAGATACAGGAAAGATTCCACTTGTCTGACTAACAAATGGTCCAAACCGCGCAGACCGAAGACATCGGGAAACAGGCTGAGTCCCATACATCGTATACTGTTGGGGGGACCTTACCAAAATTGGCAGGATCCAACAACAAATATGTCTGGTGGGTGGCAAGCTGGCAATTGTATAGACATGATATAATCCTCAAAGGATAATGCTCAGCGGGCATCGAACATATGTTAATGGGTTAAGTCAAATGGTAGCTTGCAGATTCATATTACAAGAAAATGGACAATTTTGCAGATACTATGAAAAGCAGGATACTATTATTTATACTTGCACGCTACGGATTGCCGTAATACAGTAGTAGTCTATTACTTGACAACCACAAGTAGTGTTCCATTAATAACATGTTAGAAGTGCACATTTTTTTTATTTTATTTTTTTAAAAACTGAAAACACTTAGAAAAAGTTAAAAAAAAACTTGTTTTGTCATTTTGTACATGCGTTTTTTTCCTGTGTATTTGAAGTTCTATTTAGTCTCATGCGTATTTCTAGGATTTCTTTGCTGCGTTTTCTGCCACAATTTTCAGAAAACCATTTTCACAGCATCCGAGTGGCACGAGTAGTTTTCACGGACCAAACTACTTTAGTGGGTGAATCGTTGTCGTAAAAACGGATCAGACTCTCAGATCCGTGGAAACGTAGAACACGTCCTATATTTCCACGGATCACGGACGGGACTTGGGCGGCACACACGGTCGTGTGCATTAGGGCTAAAGCTAGGGCTCCACAGAGGAAAAAAGTCACAAGGAACCTTGCAAACGTCGCAAGAAAATCAGACCAGGTGGTCATGAAGTTCACAGCCATTAGGCTGGACTAACAGGTATGACAAATGTCCCCCGAGTAATCACTCACTGGTAAAGTGGGACGATGACACACCAATAACAAATCCATTAGGTGTGCACAGACAATGGTAATAGATAACATACAGAGGAAGAGTCTGTGGTCACACTAAATATGGTACAAAAATAGAATTAGACTTACCGGTAATTCAGCTCCTATGAAACCCTCCATGGCAGCAGGAGGTAAGGGCTCTGCCTCTAATTGTGACAGGAAACCCCACAAGAGGTTAAATAGCCCCTTCCCTCCTCTGTGCATTTCAAATTACCATATGGCATAGTGAATCAACATATTTATTCCTTCATAAGCATATTGATCACTTGTAAATAATAATACGGGGGGGGGGGGGGGGGGGCCTCCGGGTGCGGTCATGGAGGGTTTCATAGAAACCAAAATTACCGGTAAATCGAATTCTATTTTCTCACTTGCCCTTCATGACAGCACCACAGGGGAGTTAAATGAAAACTTACTGGGGGGGGGGGGGTGGAGGGAACTATGGCATGAAGAACCTTCCTGCCAAAGGAAAGATCTTCAACGGAAGCCAAATTAAGTCTGTAGTGGTTAGTGAACGTATGGACGGAAGACCAAGTAGCTGCTTTGGTAGCATTGCCTCTTTCCGCCCAAGATACATACATTGCTCTAGTGGAGTGAGCTCTTAGATTTTCTGGTGGATTAAGATCTTGGATCTGATACGTTTCTATGATTGCTTTATTATTCCAGCTTGCGATGGTAGTTTTGGAAGCTTTTTTGCCTTTATTCGACCCCCAGAACTGGACAAAGATTTTGATCTGTCCTCCAAGAATCCGTCAATTCGAAATATTTTAGTATGATATTGTATACATCTAATGAGTGAAACTTCTCTTCCTTTCCATTCTTAGGATTTTGACAGAAGGATGGAAGTATAATGTCCTGCGACATGTGGAATTCGGATACTACTTTTAGTAAAAAAAAAAAAAAAAGTGTGGTCTGAACGAAAAATTATTCTGTCTTCCATAATTTTCAGATATGGCTTTCTTATGCCTGAATTTCTCCTACTCTGCGTGCCGTAGTAATGGCCACTAGTAGAGATGCTTTCCAAGATAGTCTCCTAATTTCAGTAGGAGATTCAAATGGGGGTAAAGTTAGTCCATTTAAGGCCCCATGCACACGACCGTGCCCGCAATCACGGCCAGCGATTGCGGGCACGGCCGGCCGCTGACTGACAGCCGCATTTTCGGGCCGTGCTCCCATACAAAGTATGGGAGCACGGCCCGCAAAATGCGAAAGAACAGACATGTTCCATAATTCCCGGAACATTTCCACAGCACTGACACCCTTCCGTAGTGCTACGGAAAGGTGTCAGTGTTCAATGAAAGTGAAAGGCTCCGTTTTTGCGGACCGCAATTGCGGTCCGCAAAAACGGAGGTTTTTTGCTGTCGTGTGCATGGGGCCTAACACAATATTTAGGTCCCAGGTGGGGACTAGAATCTTCTTCTTTAGTGATAGCCTGTAGGCTCCTACGAAGAATTTTGATCCACCTGTGGGAAGGAATATCCTGATCGAAATATGAGCTTAGTGCAGATATCTGTGGTTTTAGCATACTTGGTATTAAACCCTTCTCAAGACCTGCTTGAAGGAAGTCCAGAATTTTTGCTATGTTGGGATAAAGAATATTTGGTTTCTCATCCCCTAACCAGGAAAGACGTTTTTTCCAAACTTTGTAATATATTGCGTTGGTCACTTCTTTTCTACTCATTTGTAGCATATTTATTACCCCTTCAGACAATCCTTTTGATTTTAGGATGGAGGCTTCAGAAGCCAAGCTGATAGTTGAAGCTTTTGAGGGTCTGTATATAGGATTGGTCCCCGATGTAGCAGATGCTGACATATTGGAATTATCCATGGTTCTGCTATTTGTAGACTGTTTAATAGACCAAACCAAGCCCTTTTTGTTCGGGGGGGGGGGGGGGGGCAATTAACATCACCTTTGTTTTCCCTAAGCTGATCTTTTGTAATTTATTTGGTATTAAGGGAATCGGGGGGGGGGGGGGGGGAAGCATAAGCCAGTTGGAATCTCCAAATGTGAACCAATGCATCTATCCCTAAACTATTTTCCCTTGGGTTTAGGGGAAAAAAAAAAGTCCACTTCCGGAGATCCCCATTTTTGGGTTATGTGGAGGTAAACATCCTGTTTTAACCACCACTCGGTTGGGTCGAGGTCCTTCCGACTTAAGAAATCTGCCTGGATGTTGGAGGAACATTTGGGGTGGACAGCTGAGAGGGATAGTAGCCGAGGCTCTGCCCAAGAAAATATTTGGCCCGCTAGGCTTTTCTGTCTGGTGCCTCCCAGATGTCTCAGGTATGCAATAGTCGCCATATTGTCCGAATAAACCCTCACGTGAGAATTTTGGATAAGATGTTCTGTTACCTTCAGGGATTCCAGAACTGCTTTTAATTCTCTGAAGTTTGACGACTAATGATTTTTGCTTTGTCCAAACTCCGCGAAAAGATTCTCACTCTAGTGTTGCTCCCCACCCTCTTTTGCTTGCATCCGTAGTTATCGTTTTCACCGGATACTGGTGCCAATGGATTCCCCTTTTTAGATTGTTGGTCTTTAACCACCACAGGAGAACGATTGATCCTTTTGTTCCACTGTGATATTAGGTCTTGCAACCCTCTGAAGGGAGCTAGAGACCATGCTACTGCCTGGATACAAGATGTCATGGACCCTAGGACTGACTTCGCTATCCTTATGGATACTTGCCTCTGTTGTAGTAGCAAAGTTATTTTTTGTTCTAACAAAATTATCCTCTCCTGTGGGACGAAAGACATTTGTCTGTGAGAGTCTAGAAGAATTCCTAGAAAAACTTTCCTTTTTGAAGGGAACAGGTATGATTTTTTTATATTTATAATCCAACCCAGACTCTGCGGTGTCTGGATGATATGATTTTTTTAGGCAAGTAGCATCGGGGTCAACTAAGAGAAGGTCGTCTGAATAAGGAATGATCTGAATACCTTGAAGCCTGAGAAAGGCCACTATCTTCACCATCACTTTTGAGAATATCCTGGGATCTGATGATATCCCAAATGGGAGGGCCCTGAACTGGTAATGTACTACGATTTTCCAGTATGGCAAACCTCAGGAATTTTTGAGATTTCTCATGGATAAGGATGTGATAGTAGGCATCCTGTAGGTCTATTGTAGCCATCATAACATCTTGACCTTTTATAGGTATTGAGGATTTTATATATTCCAATTTGAATTTGTGGTAAACTATAAATCTGTTTAAGGGTTTGAGATTTGGGATTATCCTGTAGGATGAATTGGGTTTCTTCACTAGAATTAATGAGGCGGGAGTAGTGACCTAACCCTCTTTCTATGGGCACAGGAAATAACTTCCTGTGCTAATAATTCTTGATGACCTTCTCTTATCGCTATTCTTTGTGAAGACTCTTGAATGGATGTGACAACCATATTTCTGGGGAATAGGAGATAATATTTTGAACCCTTCCTCTATTGAAGAAAGAATCCACTGGGTTTTTTCTGTCATCACCTTCCACTGTACTAGGTGGTTTTTTACCACTTTGGCAACCTGGATGACAATTTTTGGAACTTCCATCCATTTCAATGTGTCTTCATCCAGTGGAAATCTATATTTTATTTCCGCTGGCCAAGAGACCTGTTTTTCAGGAAATTTCCATTAGTCTTCAATGAGCGCGTCAAGATTTTCATGGATGGGAAACCAGTTTCTTTTTTGCCCGCAGTCCAGCAAACATTTCGTCCTGGATTGTACGAGTCTCTTCTACCTCCATAGTGCTTCTTACTGCATTAAGAAGTTCTTGTATATTTTCATTTGAAAAGAAATACTTTTCTTGTTTTTGGGGAGCAGAAGGTCCCACCAATTCAATTCTCCTTCCCCTAGGATATAACCCGATAGAGAGGGAAGGTAACTACCCCCTTCAGAAACTGAATCCTCTTCTACCAAAATTTTCCTTTTCTTAGGTGTGGGAGGCGGCTGAGGGGGAAAAAAATGCATGAGACGAAGGCCAAAGAAGACCGGATCTCCTGCTTGACCATTCCCTTAATCTCTTCCATAAATGATGGTTGCTCCTTCATGATGATATTCTCTGTGCAGGAATGTCATAGGGGCTTTTTGTTATTAGAAGATCGCTTTTTGTGACATATGGTACATTTATGAGATAGGTGTTCTCTCTGACGCTTCCTAGATGTCTCACACTGAAACAATAAGGAGGGAAACAGTTAGGTAACTAATCCCCATAACCGGAATACTTACTGGGTTGGGAAACACGCTAGGCCCCACCACACCGGGTTTGGAGGCAGGTTTCTCAGCCTCATGACATGGTGCAGGCAAGATAGGAGTGATACAAAAACAGTCCTGAGAGAATGAGGCCTCATGTCCGGGTGACCTTTAACCAGGATCACCGGGACCAGCATGATGAGGACTACCAAATCGGTAGCGCGCTCCTCCTCTGCTTGCTCTTGGAAGCTCTGCAACTACAGCCCATTCCATGCGGATGCCGCCAGCAGGGCGCCACCATGACAATTCCGGCGTCCGCAACCGGAAGTACGTCACTCCATTCCACCGTGGAACGCACACTATGAGCAGCAGAGGGATTCCTGTTTCACAGGTGGAGCGGCTGGCTGGGGAGTTCAGGGTGGACCGGAGCCGACACATTGTTTTCACCTCCGCTTTACCTGAAGGCGCAGGAGGAGCGAATGGGGTCCCAAGTTCAAGGAAGATGGGAGCAGTGTTTTAAAAGAGGAGGTGAGACAGGACCAGTCACTGTCTGGTGATTTAAGTAGGCTAACCGACTAACACCAGCCCAGCCGGCATCAACCTCTTGATGCCCAATAGGGACAGGAAAGAATACTGAGGAGGGGGGCGGGAAGGGGTTATTTAACCTCTTGTGTTGTTTCCTGTCCCAATTAGAGGCAGAGCCCTTACCTCCTGTGGTGCCGTGATGGAGGGTAAGTGAGAAAAATAATTTATTTAGCTATACAATACATAAAAACCGGTAAAAATGGATCATACAGTGCAAGAATAAGGCGTCATAAACCCAGGGGAGGACATAGTGCTGGTATATAGCAGTAGCTGGTACAATTGCAAGCAGTTACTAATTTTGAACCCATACAAGGTCCATGTATACTGGATGAGCCATCGGTATTGAAACTGAAAGGAGACAAGTAGGGCTGTGTGTGGCGCTATCCACAGGGGGGGCTGCGTGTATGTGGTGCTTTACTTTACAGTGTTTGACAATTATATTCAGGGGCAGTGTATGGTGCGATTATATTTAGGGGCACAGTGTATGGCACATGATAATTTTATCTATGTTTATAAGTGTGGAAATGTTGGAAAAGTGTGGAGCAGAGGACATCGGAGTGGTAAATTCCGCAGAAATGGGTCATGGCCGGGAGAAGTCGTCATGAAGTCTGGACCGGATGGAGAAGAAAAAAGGCCAAAAAAACTACTAGAATCTGAGGTCGTCACCTGTAAGTCACTAGATTTATAGAGAATCACCTCTCCTGACATATTTATTATAGGAAATTATTGTATTTCACAAAAAGTCTATGTGCAGTCCAGGACGGATAGACAAATGGGTGTTACCATTCCCTTTGTCAGGAGGATGTGTCCCTGCACAGTGTTATACTGTCAGTATGTAGGGACACATCCCTTTGACAAGGGGAATCGTAACACCCACTTGTTGATGCTTGCGCAAAGAGGTATTGTTAACAATAGTTATGGCGCGGCGGTGGAGAAGGGGGGCCCAAATTTGGGTAACAGCCCAGGGCCTATGGTTTACTTAATCTGCCACTGGGCAGATGTAACATTTTAATTTAAAAATTGCATCTTTACTCTGCTCCAACAGCGCTTTGGAGTGAGACACATCACGTTTCTTAATCTCCTCCCTCTCTCACCATCACAGAGTGGCCACCCAATGAGAAGTCCCGGAAGGTGAGAGGGGGAGGAGATAGGCCAGCTCTAGTATCAGGGACCGAACCTGACCAGTGACGCATTCCTTTCCCGCCTGAATGACCGGGCAGCATCCTCTGTCCTCGTCGCTGGCACAGCTTCTGGGGCCTGACTGTGACTCAGGTAGAGATAGTATTCCTCTTCCCCACTGTGGGACTTTGATGTAATCCTCAGCGTGTGATATTTATTACCTCTAGATATCGGCCTATATAATATTTATTACCTCTAGATATCGGCCTATGTGATATATTTTTTCACCCCTAGATATCGGCCTATGGTAATTCGGCTTGCTGTCTCATTTATGATTTTCAATACCGATAGCTCATCCAGTATACATAGCCCTTGCGTGGGCACAAAATTAGTAATGGTTTGCAATTGTACCAGCTACTGTTATATCACGAGAGAAAAAAAACATGAGAAAAAAAAATAAAATTTGTTGATGCCTACAAATTTTTAATCTAATGTGTGCCTCCGTTGCTCTCCACATATGTTGGGTGTTTGACTCGCTGGTCTGCAGCCACGAGCAAAACAGAATACAATATACATACACGTTGTTTAATGTGCACAGTCAGTTCTAACCTAAACGGAGGTGATGTTATTCATTTTAATCAGTGTAGTCAGTCTTTTTGCTCTATAGTAGCACAATAAAACTTATTTATTTATTTGTTCATTTATCTAGTTATTGGCAGTTAGAATTAAAGGAATTATTCTGCTGGTAGCAGTTTTTTGTAAATAAAAAGCTACTGTTATATAGCACCATTATGTCCTTCCCCTTATTCCTGCACGGTTAGATCCATTTTTAACTGTTTTTATGTATTGTATAGCTAAATAAAGTATTTTTTTAACCATATTTAGCGCGATTACAGACTTTTCCTCTGTAGGTTATGGATTCACAGGTAGCAGTCAGGGGGTTTCTTTGCCGTGAACCGTGATAGAAAACGCATTTTGACCACAACATGTGAACCCAGCCTTAGACCTGGGCTACACAGATTTTAACTATTGAACTACAGCTGAAGTCCCAAGGAATACATTGAGTTGTATGCAATCTTGTAGCACTACAAAAAGTCTCACAGTACAGTCCCATACAGTGGCGTCTGCCAACCAAGGCCACATACGGTCGGCGGGGGTTTTAAACAGATTGCTATAGGCTTCACAATTTTGCAGGTAAACTGCAGCTTTGCCCGCAATACCGCGCGGCCATTTAGATTGTTATTGACCACATGGTTTTGTAAGTAAAGCTGTATATCACTGAGGTGTAGCTAATTTAACCCCTTCCTGACCAGACACATTCACGTTTTAGCCATGTGGCAATTTAATAGCAAATTGTCGTTCTATTCCTCTCTCAACCTATATGTATTTGGTCTTGTTTTTCTCAGAAGATATAGGACTTTGATATTATGGAAGTTTTTTAAAACGTCCTTGCAAAAACAGGTGTGGATGGCCAGGTCGTTTATAGTCTATGGGCAGTCAGCAACTGGTTAAAACATAGCTTTTAATGTTATGCAAATAAAACAAATACCAATACATAAACAAATAAGGCCTCATGCACACGGAAGTTCAACTCTGATGTGAACAAGCACAAGAGAGTGGAGGGCAGCAAGGGTAGATGGTAAGCAGGGCACACAACGATAAATAGGAGAAAGGGGCAGGGTTGGGCGATTAAGACCTAAATCAAAATGGCGATTAATTGAACATGTAACCTACATTACGATTTATTAACGATTTAGGCCACACCTATTTTGCATACCACGACCCTTAATTGCATGCTACGCCATTGAACATCTATCCCCTGAGCATACTGTATATAATATACCCCGACACTGCCTCCAGACAGTATATTGCCCCCTAGTGCTCCCCACAGTATAATGCCGCCATAGCTGCGCCCACTAAGTATAATCCCCCTATAGCTGCCCTCCACAACGTATATTGCCCCTATAGCTCCCCTCCACACGGTACAATGCCCCCCATAACTGCCCTCCACACAGTACAATGCCCCCCCATAACTGCCCTCCACACAGTATAATGCCCCCTATAGCTGCCCTTCACAGTATAATGCCCCCTATAGCTGCCCTTCACAGTATAATGCCCCCTATAGCTGCCCTCCACAGTATAATGCCCCCTATAGCTACTCTCCACAGTATAATGCCCCCTATAGCTGCCCAATAGCTGCACTCCACAGTAGAATATGCCCACAGTACAATAACCCCATAATTGTGCATCACAGTATTGCTGCCCCCACACTCTATATTGTCCCACAGCTGCCCCCACACTGCCTAATAAAAAACATACTCACCTAACCCCATTCCAACGACAAGTGGAGGAGATCACTCTGCTCATCCGGTCTGTCTGGCTCGACGCAGACAGGCGCGATTACATCACTGCCTCGTGCCTGTCTGTGCCGAGCCGTGAGCGTCTGGCGATACATAGTGAATTGTAGAGAAAGGACCTTACAGCTCCCTGCTCTACCGTTGGTTTCAACTGTATCTGCGTCCTGATTTGAGTTGGTTTGTTTTTTTCCAACAATTGCCCAGCCCTAGGAAGGGATTATAGTTAAATCCCTAGTCCAGCCCTGTATAACCTATATTACGCAAGAGCCTCACCCCAAAGGGTGTGGCTCCGCCCACTAACCCTAGCTCTCCCTCACGATTCATTAAAAGGGCATTCCAACGCGTTTCCCCACTGAATGCAGGTTCATCAGGGGAGAAAATAGGGATCATACACAAAATGGATCAAAAAGATGCAAGTGATACAAACAGATGTATATGCGGTGGCATACATATATCATAGTTACAAACACCACCTAGATACACCAATAAGCCATTAATAGCATGGCCCACAATAGAGCCGCTCATATCACACATACATATACACACAGCATAGATCATATATATATCTATATAAACTCTCTCTCAGTAACACACAGTCGCAAAAAAAAATAGTGCCTGGAAAGAAAAATTTAAGTTGAACTGTCTATATACTGCTCCTTGGCTAAAAATACTCCTTAAAAATGCTAAGAGGAGAATTTTATACTCTGCTAAAAAATAACAGGAAGGGAAACCATTTGATATCACCATTCCCGTAAACAGCTGATTGATCCAAAACACAAGACCTCTCTTTCAGATTAGTTGGAGTGGAGGGAGAGAGAGAGATTTTCCTGAATATGGTATTTTTTTATATTTTTCTGCTACACAAAAATGTCACAAGGGGCAAATCCACTTGGACACAATGGGCCTCATGTATTCAAAAGTCCGTGACAACATGGCCTCCCCCAAATCAATCGACACTTCGTTTCCATGAAATGCAGCTTAGAGACTGTCACCACATTATAAGTGCCCTATCTCCCACATAAGGAGATCGGCGCTATAATGTAGGGGACAGCAGTGCTTTTTATTTAGAAAAACGATCTATTTTCACCACATTAGGAGTGATTTTAGCTTTATGCTAATTAGTTTCCTAATGCCCAAGTGGGCGTGTTTTTACTTTAGACCAAGTGGGCGTTGTACAGAGGAGTGTATAACGCTGACCAATTAGCGTCATGCACTTCTCTCCATTCATTTACTCAGCGCATAGGGATCCTGCTAGATCATTATGTGCCGTCTTATACTTACACATTAACATTACTGAAGTGTTTAGACAGTGAATAGACATTCCTTCCAGCCAGGATGGGATGTCTATTCACTTCGTTAACGTTTGTTTGGTACTTACAGCAGAGCAAAGCGTAATCTCGCTGTAACCTGTCATTTACAGCGAGATCTCGCGAGATTACGCTTGCTCTGCTGCAAGTACCAAACAAACGTTAACGAAGTGCAGGGATTGTGAATAGACATCCCGTCCTGGCTGGAAGGAATTTCTATTCACTGTCTAAACACTTCAGTAACGTTACTATGTCAGTATAAGACAGCATATCGTGAACAACCGAGTGTCACTATGCGCTGGCTAAATGAATGGAGAGAAGTGCATGACGCTGATTGGTCACCGATTGGTCAGCGTCATACACTCCTCTGTACAACGCCCACTTGATCTAAAGTAAAAACACACCCACTTGGGCATTAAGAAACTAATTAGCATAAAGCTAAAATCACTCCTAATGTGGTGAATATAGATTATTTTTCTAAATAAAAAGCACTGCCGTCACCTACATTACAGCGCCCATCTCCTTATGTAGAAGATATGGCACTTATAATGTGGTGACAGAGCCTCTTTAATGGCTGCAATGTGTACGTTATGCATCAATAGTCTCTAAGCAATGGTCCAGTGGCCAACACAGAGACAACTGCCCTGAGTGGGCATAATGGGACCAGCCAAACATCCTCAACCAGAGGATTGATTATGCCATACACAGAATGGTATGTGTTTTATGTTATGGTACATGATATGGTATGGTGACTGTACATTCCAACTAGTACTATTACTGTTAGATGCATTAGGGAATGAGACACACATTGCTGCTATAATCTCATACATTATGTTAGTGGAACAGAATGACATAACGGACGGACAAAATGGATTAGTTATGCATTTTGCCCCCCTCAGGGACTAATGGGTAAATACTGGAAAGGTTAATATACAGTAAACACTGAAATCACAACATAATGCATAAAATTAGACAAGAAGTCTCACAGGACAAATCCGTGTCAAGGTGGGAGACAAAACTCAACCACCCATATAAATAATTAGAGATAAGGACTCTAACAATATATGATAAACAAGAGAAAAAAAAGAGTCCATACATATCAACATATGAAAGAATTAAACATCTTTATTGTTCACATAAAATACACTAAATGACAGAGAATCTAAAATAAATCCTTGTACGGATCACAAATATATATGTACTGCTATCAATGTATACATTTGTGATCCGTACAAGGATTTATTTTAGATTCTCTGTCATTTAGTGTATTTTATGTTATCAATAAAGATGTTTAATTCTTTCATATGTTGATATGTATGGACTCTTTCTCTTGTTTATCATAATGCATAAAATGCAAACTATGGTCCATCAACTGGTTACTTTATAAAGAGGGGTTAACATAGATAGTGCTGCCAATTTACATCTAGCTTCAAGTCGGTTTTCAGTTTTAGGGAAATTTGCTTATGGGATTGAATGTAGCACAAGGCCATGAGATGTACCATTAGCTGACTTTATCTTCACAGACCAGAGTGATTCATGCAATTCAGGATGATAGAAGGCACAAAAATGTAATTCCACGGGCCTGCTATCCATCAGCGGAATAAAGGCCCTGTAAACGGGTCTTGCATCGGGGAGACAACGCATGTTCTCTTCAGTGGCGTTCTTGCTTTGTATTTTCCGCAGCATAAACATACACTACAGAAAAGTTTACAAAGTAAGCCGATGGGAAAAATATTCCACAACACGAGAAGTAAGAAATCTCTGAGTTACCGAATTTTCTCCCCTTAGACATACATTTTAGTAAACTTACGCAGCGGAAATACCGCCATAACCCCTCTGATTGGACACTTTACTGCGCCTTCAGGACTCATTTATTCACATGGTATTTTTATCTGGGTCCATATCTTTGTCATCATTGCGTGAGGGTTATTTGAGGTAGGTTCTTTTCTGGGGGAGTTAGTATTGGGCTGCTTATCAGGGCCGTATCTCCCAGTTATAGCAGCCATCTGCTTTTTTTAAATGTTTTTATCGTGTTAGTGGATTATTTTTTGTTAATAAATTTGTACACTTTATTATATATTCTTTGTGTCTATAGACTTTTTGCCATATACATACCCATGCGTGTTCTTGGTCTCCATCCATTGTAGTTTTTAGGGTATGTGGCAACATTTATGCGGTGCCCGCTGGTGCATTTTTGGCGGAAATACAAAGTTCACTTACTAATATAAATCCAAACTTCGCGCAAGAAAACACCATCACTCAGTAATATTGAGGATCCGCAACACACAAATGTAGAGTCCATGCAGGTCCATTCTGGCCCCTTAGGGTTTATGTTCACACGTATCGTAAACAGTGCGGATTTCATTGCGGAAAACCAGCAGCGTAATACAGTAGCAGCGGAGTGGATGAGATTTGAACAAATCTCATCCACACGCTGCGTAAAAAATTATGTTGCGGAATCGCTGCTCTTCTGTTGTGCGTTTTCCCAATTGAATTCAATGGAGGAGGCAAAGCTCACAATAGGCAAATGTTGCAATTTTTGCGGTCCAAAAATCGTGATTCGGAAAAATAATATTTACTTGTAAAACAATAAAAAGGTCTATACTTAACCCCGACCGTTGTCACAGCGACGGGATCGTCTACGCGGAGTACAGCCCGGCCTCCTGGGATGACGTTTCATCCCATATGGACTACAGCGTCATCCTAGGAGGCCGGGCTGTACTCCGAGCAGAGGGATGCATCGCCATGACAACGTCCGGTGGCAATTATAAACGTTTTTTTATTTTTCTTCAGTATTTCTGCAGCAGACAATTCACCGGAAAAACTGCACCACAGTTTGGTGTTTTTTTGAGCGGAATTCCCTGCGGGTTCCAGAGCTGATCCGCTGTGTACTTTTACGCAGCGTATCTGCCCTGTATGAACATGGCCTTCGGGTCACACACGGCAGATTTTGTTCCAGAAATGTATTTCCAACATATGGAACTTGCAGAAATCCATGCACCTGCTATACAAACAACCACATTCAGATGAACGGAACTGATTTTCAGTCGCAGAAAGTTTCGCCAACAAAATCTGCCGCATGTGAATCCACCCTTGGGCACTGTGTGTCACAAAATTAGGAATCGTATTCTCCCCCCGACAAGCAATGCTTTTATGGGAGGGATAGCTTCATAATAGGGCATGCGTAGGAACATGCGGTGTATAAAATTAGAGGGCCCAGGCTATGGGGTGCCGTTTTAGGCCATTTATACATATTTAGGGAGGATTTAGCTGAAGATTGAACCTCTAAATCCTCATCAAATCCGCTCACATTCTGCATCCAATGCAAGTGAAAGGGGAATGTCACAACCTTCACCCGCAGGGCAAAAAAATCCTTGCAGCATGCTCTATAGTCCACGTAGAAAAGCTGCATATTAGCCCCATTTAATGACAACGGGGCTAATCCTAGTGTCAGAAATCTGAGTGTTACCAAAGTCTTAAAATTTCTGCCACGGATCCTCCTGAATATGTGAACAAAGCCCTTAGGGATCTGTACAGCACAGTCCATATTACAACGCATGGACCCGAAGACCTTATATACGCAAACGTGTTAAACATCCATGTGAAGGCTGTTGAAACAACGGCCATCACACGGACCTACATAATTCAATGTGGCTGCTCACACGGCCGTTGTTTCAACGGACCGTGTGAAGGGTGCGTGATAAAATAGGACGTGTCCTATTTTTCCACGCTTCATGCATTCCTCCGTAGACTCTAATCTATGGGGGATGCGAGCACATAATCACCTCGGACATGAAAAACCTCCGTGTGCCTGACTTTTATATTGATGTACAGAGGATTTTTTTCCTCACTGACTCAAAATCTATGAGGAAAAAAAAAAAGCAGCCTGTCACATTAGGGCTTATTCAGACCAACGATGAAGTCGTCCGTGTGACAGACATTTTTTTAATGGCCGTCACACGGCTGCATGTATTTCTTTGGGGCTGTCCGCACGGCCGTTGTTTTAACAGGCTGTGTGAATGGCCCATAAAAAATAGAACATGTTACATTTTTGATCGTTTCCGGATCCCTCAATAGACTCAAGTCTTTGAAAACGGGTCCTGCACAGGTGCAAATCTGTCGCGAAAAACTGCCATTATTCATGGCCAATTTGACACCGGTTCATCTAAATAAGTCCTTACTCTTCTGTTCTCCGAAGCATTGTTTCCGAAGGTAAAAAACAGTGCTTCATGGAGGTACCAAAAGGGGGCGTGCAGAGTGCGTGGGCATCCAAAATACAAACCTAAAGGGGCTTGTGTAGCTGTACACGATCCATGTATGCCGTCAATATGGGCTCAAACAGGGTAGAGCCCCGTGCATGGAGCCTGTACGACTCCTTCAGTAGAGCCTCGGTGTACGGAGACATTTTACAATAGGAGCAATGCGTCTAGGAGAGAATACTTCCGTACATCCCGCGACCGATGGAGCCAGTAGAAAGTACAGTTAACCCCCAAATATTTCCCTACCCCCGTCCCCCACACAAAATCAAAAGAGCCCAGGACTCTGAGCTGCTGTTTGTCAAGGTCCCCACGCTGTAAAGCCACTGGAGAGGTCACTATCTGAGGGGGAGGACAGGAGGACACAACATGGTCACCAGTGTCGTCTGTCCCTGGGGATCATACTCTGTGGTACTATGGGGTCAATCCAAATCCATGCGTTACCCAAGGCCTCATGCACACTTCCGTTGGCCGTCTTACTGCCGTTAATGACGGATCCGTTTCACGGACCAAATCAATGAAAAGGCCGAGACTGTTCTGTCAAACACAGCCAGGAATAGGATCGGTCCTATTTTTGAAGGAACGGCCACACGGTTCCGTTAAATCCACAGAAGTGTGCGTGGCCCCATTAAAGTGAATGTGTCAGGGCGCTATCAGTTACAAAAATGGATAGCACCCTGATGAAAAAAGACTGTAGTGGGCACGAGGCCTAAGGTTCATATAAATACACTAAAAATACAAAACAATGAAAGATATGTCACCATTACCACACACACGTCACTATGAGAAGCCCTTCAATGTCAATAAATGTCATTCTGCAAAGCATCATAGACCTGGATGGTGCCCCCGCATTACATTATGGTGATGCCCTAGCACAATACACAACAAATCATCAGTCATCAAGCACACCCAGTAGACCTGACATGACGCATAGAAGTAATGTGTGCACTACGTCCTACACATACACCCAGACCTAAGCCCCATATTATACAGGTCGTGCTCAGCCATCAGCCGCCTCATACCCGCTCGCTGCACAGCACGGTGAGGACTCACAAGGTTCTAGTGCTGAGCCGCCACCACACAGGTTGTCATTTACAAGCAGCGCCCGTCAGTAAGGCGATGTATCCGGCCACCGTTAGCGATCCTGCTTCTCCTCTCCCGGATCTACCCACGTCCTCGTATCGCGAGATTTCCAAACGTCACTGCGTGCGTATTGTACGTGATCTAAGTGTCAATAAAGTTTGTACAATATTAATCCTGGGGATTTGTTCCGAACGTTCGACTCCCTTGTATTGTCGGTGTCCGTATTACAGAGCGATAGGATTCTATAATAAGCCTGTACAGTGGGTGTGGTTAAATATATGAGGGCGTGACCTATTCGAGCTGGTGTGGCACGATCAGAAAAACCTAGAAATAACTATAGGAAAGCATATTGCATCCCTACTGATAAATCCCCACAACCAAATAAAAACGATGTCTATTTACAAAGAGCACGATAATAATAATACAGTGCATTGTACTAATAATGTATCAGGACAGGACCGTATTTTATCATACTAGTCAGGAAATAATGCAGTTCTCCAATTGGCCGCTAGATGTCAGCAGGACAGATATACAGTCCAGATAGTAATCTGTGTAATATACACTATACGGAGTACGGACAAAAGGTGTTTCATTCAGTCCCATTGCCACAGCACAGGTGTATAAAATCCAGCACATAGATAGATATGCAGTCTGTCTTTACAAACACTTGTGAAAGAATGGGTCGTTCTAACACAAACCTCCCAACTTTGAAGTATAGCAAAGAGGAACATGTGATGAGGCAATTTTTTTACGCTTCTAACCCAGCCCATACACACCTAGTTTAGAACCACACATTATTATGCTCCCATAGTGCCTCCCGCGGTATAATTCCACCATAGTGCCTCCCACGGTATAATGCTCCCATAGTGCCTCCCACGGTATAATGCCCCCATAGTGCCTCCCACGGTATAATTCCCCCATAGTGCCTCCCACGGTATAATGCCTCCATAGTGCCTCCCACGGTATAATGCCTCCATAGTGCCTCCCACGGTATAATGCCTCCATAGTGCCTCCCACGGTATAATGCCTCCATAGTGCCTCCCACGGCATAATGCCCCCATAGTGCCTCCCACGGTATAATTCCCCCATAGTGCCTCCCCCGGTATAATGCCCCCATAGTGCCTCCCACGGTATAATTCCCCCATAGTGCCTCCCCACAGTAAACGCCCCAATTGAGCCCCCACACACTATAATGCCCCATAGTGCCCCACACAGTATAATATCACCATTGCTGCCCCACACAGTATAATGCCCCATAGTGCCCCAAAGAGTATAATGCCCTCAGTGCCCATTATACAGTATAATGCACCCATAGTGCTTATCACACATATAATAGTCCTATAGTGCCTCCCACACACAGTATAATGCCCTATAGTGCCCTCCACAAAGTTTAATGCACCCACAGCTGCACTCTACATTCAGTATAATGCCCTAAGACAGTATAATGCCTCTACAGCTGCCCCCACATAGTATAATGCCCCCATAGTGCCCCCACACAGTTTATGCCCTATAGTGCCCCCACATAGTTTTATGCCCTATAGTGCCCACCACACAGTTTAATGCCCCCATGGCTGACTCCAATATCCAGTATAATGCCCCCATAGATATAATAAATACTCACCTATCCCCGTTGCCTCTGGTCTGAGCAGTGTGTGGTTTAACACAGACAGGCGCGATGATGTCACTGCAACGCGCGAGTCTGCGCCGAGCTGCTCGCGGCTGGCTTTGCCTAGTGAATAGCGGAACAGGGAGCTGACGGCTCCCTGCTCCTCCAAAGATTCAAATGTATCTGCATCCTCAGGGTATGTGCACATGGTAACTGCAATTACGTCTGAAATTACGGAGCTGGTTTCAGGAGAAAACAGCTCCTGAATTTCAGACGTAATTGCATGTACTCGCGTTTTGCGGGGCGTCTTTTACGGACGTAATTTTGAGCTGTTCTTTATTGGAGTCAATGAAAAACGGCTCCAATTACGTCCCAAGAAGTGTCCTGCACTACTTTTGACGAGGCTGTATTTTTACGCGCCGTCTTTTGACAGCGACGCGTAAAATGGCAGGTCATCGGCACAGTACATCGTAAAGCCCATTGAAAGTAATGGGCAGATGTTTGCCGACGTATTGGAGCCGTTTTTTCAGACGTAATTCGAGGCGTAAAACGCCTCCATTACGTCTGAAAATAGGTCGTGTGAACCCAGCCTAAGGACGCAGATACAGTTTAAACCAGGACTTGCCACCGGCAAAACCGGAATCCAGGAATCCAGGACTGTCCCGCTGGATCGGGGACGGTTGGGAGGTATGTTCCAAAAAACTCACTGAACTCGAGAATGGTACTGTAATAGGATTTTTTCCCTCCTAGATATTCCATGATAAAGTGCATTTAGGAACCGCAGCAATTTAACCACGAAGTCTTAGACCACGTAAAGTTACAGAGTGGGTTCGCCAAGTGCTAAGGCGCACAGTGCATAAAGGTCGCCAATGCTCTACTGACTTAATAATTAGTAATTACTGTATAGTGTGCGCCGGTTTAAAAGTTGATTTAATAGATTTTGCTGCATCTAAAAAAAACATACAAGGGAATGTTTGGAAATATTGTCAGGTCATGTATTCCCACATGGTGGCAGTTCAAGGGGTTGAAACTACCTGACAGGTGTCACAATCTGTGGGTTTGTGGACCCACTGGGCCGTAGCGGGATAGCAGCTGGCCAAGCAGCGTACCACGACAAAGTCTATAATCCGAGCACAAGAGTACCTGTGGTAGTTCAGACAGTTATAATCGCTAGGCTCAGATGGGACCTTGGCAGCAGACACCAGGCGCAGTGTAACACAGCAGGCTGAGCGCAAGCAGCACACGACTCCAACTATTCAAGGACACGAAACCAGGTATAGCACGGGATACAGGATACGGGTAGCAGGGCACAGGAACACTGGGAACAGGAAAAAAACGAAGGGACCAATTGCAAGACTAACACGGGTAAACACAACAACGCTCAGGCAATGAGTGAAAGGGCAGTGCGCACCTTACGGGAGCAAGTACAGTGATGCGGAAGTGAGTGCCGGCATCTCTCAAGAGGGAGATGCCGCCCAGCACTCACTCGTCCATGGCCGCGGCCGTCAGGGGGTAAGTTAGAATGACGGTCCACGGCTGTGGTCGTTACAATAGGTTCCCATTAAATATATAATGAATTGAAAACAATTCCATCTGCCCTGCAATTTTGTATTATAAATATATCCTATAGAATTACAGCACCAGAACCAAGCTTATATATATATATATATATATATATATATATACACACAACACCAGAACAAATCTCAGTACATAAATATAGCACCAGAACCAAACTCAGTACATATATACAACATCAGAACCAAGCTCAGTACATATATACAACACCAGAACAAAGCTCAGTACATATATACAGCACCAGAACAAAGCTCAGTACATATATACAACACCAGAACAAAACTCAGTACATATATACAACATCAGAACCAAGCTCAGTACATATATACAACACCAGAACAAAGCTCAGTACATATATATATATATATATATATATACACACACAACACCAGAACAAATCTCAGTACATAAATATAGCACCAGAACCAAACTCAGTACATATATACAACATCAGAACCAAGCTCAGTACATATATACAACACCAGAACAAAGCTCAGTACATATATACAGCACCAGAACTGTCACGATCCGTGGGTATGTGAACCCACTAGGCCGCACAGCCGTAGTGGAGTAGCAGTTGGCCAAACAACAGTCCTAGTACAATAGTACCTTTAATAGTCCAGACAGTAATGGAGGCTCAGCACAGATGAACTTGTAGACACCAGACGTGGTGTATATCAGCAGGCGTGACTGGTGGCACAACACAACTCCAACAGCTTACGGCACAGGAACAGATAAAGCACAGGATACAGGTAGAAGGGCACGGGAACAACGGGAACAGGATAAAACCAAGGGACCATTTGCTAAGACTAACATGGGTAAACACAACAACACTCAGGCAATGAGTGAAAGGACAGAGCCCTTTTTATAGTCAAGGGTGATCATGGGTTAATTACAGATCTACTCGCGCGCGCGCACACTACGGGAACCAGTTCAGCGATGCGCAAGTGAGTGCCGGCGTCTCACAGGAGGGAGACGCTGCCCGGCACTCACTCGTCCATGGCCACGGCCGTCGGGAGGCATGTAAGAACAACGGTCCGTGGCTGTGGACGTTACAAGAACCAAGTTCAGTACCTAAATACAGCACTTGAACAAAGCTCAGTACATATATACAACATCAGAACCAAGCTCAGAACATAAATACAGCACCAGGACCAAGCTCAGTACATATGTACAGCACCAGAACAAAGCTCAGTACATATGTACAGCACCAGAACAAAGCTCAGTACATATATACAGCACCAGAACAAAGCTCAGTACATAAATACAGCACCATAACAAAACTCGGTACATATATACAACATCAGAACCAAGCTCAGTACATATATATAGCACCAGAACAAACCTCAGTACATAAATACAACACCAGAACAGAACTCAGTACATATATATATATATATATATATATATATATATATATATATATATATATATATAGTATCAGCACCCAGCATGGCCCGAACAATGGTAATGATATGCTGGGAGTTTCTGTTTCGCAAAAAAAATCATACCACCCATCATCTCGCTGCAGATCACACAGTGACAACAGTACTGATTAGAGGAAGAATAAACATTTACATTGAGTGACTCACAGGTAACGACTTCTCAGATTCTAGACGTTCCTTTTCTCTTTTATTCTCCAACCAGACCAGTCCTCTATGATGACTTCTTCCAGCCACGGTCCATTTCTGCAGTTTGCCACTCAGAGATGTCTTCAGATTCTCACTTTTCAAACATTTCTGCACCTATAAACGAAGATAAAATTCTCATGGTGCCACACACTATGCTCCTAAATATAACAGCACCATACACTGTGACACACACACACACACACACACACACACACACACACACACACACACACACACACACTGGGGGACACAGCAGGTTTGATATGTATGAATACAATGCCTGACGGCAGTATATACTGACACAAATACAAAAATAGATATATATCCCAAATATTACAGTACAAAAAAGAAGAGTAGGATTTAGGCTATACACATGTATATAGTAATACCACAAAATTAATCATCACTCACAAATGTGCAAATTTTTAGGCAGGTCACTAAATGATAGATTATGCACAATTAGTGCCAAATTTCCCACACATTGGTGATAGGTCCAAATAATGTACGTACTAACTATCATTTGAAACTCCTTACTATATAAGGCTTCTTTCACACTAGCATTAGTATACGTTTACCTGTCTTCCGTCAGAGGAAGAGCGGATCAAAACATTAAACGGAAAGCAACGTTTCCGTTAGAGTTACCATTGATTTCAATGGTAATTCTTTTGTTTCAGTTGCATTTAGTTTGTCTCCATTCGCTAGGTTTCTGGATTTTTTGCACGGAAACAAAAGTTCTGGAGACTGCACTTTTGCTTCCGTCAAAAAAACACGAAAACCTAGCGAACGGAGACGTACGGAAAGCAACTGTAACAAAATAATTACCATTGAAATTAATGGTAATTCTAACGGAACAGTTGTTTTCCGTTTAATGTTTTGATCCACTGGGGTGGCCGCAGGCTGGTAATATCAGGAGAGGAAAGGCCAGATACAGCCCTTCCCACCCTGGTAATGCTAGGCTGCTGCTGCTTTATTGTATCTGGCTGGTTATGAAAAATAGGGGGGACCCCACGTCATTTAAAAAAAAAATAAAAAATAATTGGAAAGAACGATGTCGGGTCCCCCCCAATTTTCATAACCAACCAGATACAACACAGCAGCAGCAAGCAGCATTACCAGGGTGGTAGGGGCCACTGTTTTTGGCCTTCCCCAGCCTACTACTACCAGCCTGCGGCCGCCCCGGTGCCTGCCCGTCACTACAGATGGTCAGGTACTGGATCGTACCCGGCTCTTCCCAGCACCCCTGGTGGCGGTGGGTACCGGGGTAATAAAGGGGGTTAGTGTTAGCCTCTGCACCTGCTAACATTAAGCCCTGCCTTAGCAATGGATACTGTCAATCAGCCGGCGGCCATTACTAAGGCGCTAGTAATATAGTTTAAAAAAAACCACAAAGACATAGAAAAAATATTTTATTGAAATAAAAAAAAAAACCCACACAACCCTCATTAACCATTTTATTGATAATAAAAAAAAAGCCGTCATCGAAGTAGTCCTGGAATCCGCCGTAGTCCAACGACCGAACCTGTAAGAAAAGACACCAAAAAAACGATTAGTAACACATGTGTTAGGCTTAGATACAGGGCCCATGTGTGATACTGTCTGTGGGACCCTGTATCTAAGCCTACCACAACGTAGGCTTAGATACAGGGTCCAGCAGACAGTAATCTTATACAGTATAAGATTACTGTGTGCTGGGGCCCTGTATCTAAACCTACAGTGTGGTAGGCTTATATACAGGGCCCAGCAGACAGGATCACGCATGGGCCATGTATCTAAGCCTACCATGTGATTGGCTTAGATACAGGGCCCAGCAGACAGGATCACGCATGGGCCATGTATCTAAGCCTACCATGTGATTGGCTTAGATACAGGGCCCAGCAGACAGGATCACACAATCTGTGATCCTCTCTCATGGGCCCCCTAAGCCTACTACATCGTAGGCTTAGGGGTTGTGCAGTCCCTAAACATTGATGGCCTATCCACAGGATAGGCCATCAATAGCTGATGTGTCTCCCGGGACCCGCAAATCAGCTGTTTTGAAGGGGCCGCAGCACTCGTACGAGAGCTGCTTCCCCTTCATTTCACTACTCGCTCACACTGTGAATCGCCGACACCGATTCACAGTGTGACCGGAATGAAGTGACCGGAATGAAGGGGAGCAGCTCTCGTACGAGTGCTGCGGCCCCTTCAAAACAGCTGATTGGCGAGTCCCGGCAGTCGGACACCGCCAGTCAGGGCTAATCTTACCTTCCTCTTCAGCCGCGGCGGTAGTTCTGTCGTCTAGATGCTGTGCGCGGCGCATAGCGCTGTGACGTCATGCGCTGCGCACAGCGATTGACGTCAGGACCTCCGCTGCGATCCGGAACCAGGAAGGTAAGTACAGTCTGTTACTATAGTAACAGGGGCCCGCGGCCCGAGTTACTATAGTAACTTTTTATTGATGTGGTGCGGGGGGCTGTGGGCCCCCTGGCTTCGGGGGCCCGGTCGCAATTGCGACCGCTGTGACCCCTATAGCTACGCCAGTGACTAATACATACATTACACACTACACATACACTATACACATACGGTATATACATACAATACACACATACAGTACATATATTACACTCTACACATAGACTATACACTACAATACATACATTACACGCTATACATACACATACCGTACATACATTACACACTACACTATACACATACAGTACATACAATACACACATACATTACATGCTACACATTCACTACAATACATACATTACATACTACACTTACACTATAATACATACATTACACACTACACATATAGTACATACATACATATACACTATACACATACAGTACATACATACACTTACCATTTGTGTAGGCTGCTGCCTATATGGATCTTCTCTTGCTGTGATGGGAGACTCCAGAGATAACCAATAGCAAGCGTTGGTGAGTCCATCATGGCAGGATTTCCCTTCAGTTGCAGAGCAGAAACCCTGCTCGCCTCCCTCTCCATCCTGACACTGAGAAGGATCGTATTATAATGGTGACAGGAGAGTGGAGAGCAGGGGGGTCAGGGGGGGTTATTAAGGTGGCAGAGGAGAAATGTGATGTTCTTAAGTAGGCAGTACATCTTGCAGCTGCTAAGCGGAGGGACCCTCGGCCAGTGGCACTGTAATGCCGCCCCCTCTGAGACTCTACAGGATGCCGCCTCAGGCCATAGGTTCAACTCACCTCATGGTAGATGCGGCCCTGCCCCATGCACAAAGCAATGTCCATAAAGGCATTGTTGGGTGAGTTTGGTGTGAAAGAACTTGACTGGCCTTCACAGAGCCCTGACCTCAACCCTACTGAACACCTTTGGGATGAACGAGAAAAAGGATTGCGAGCAAGGCCCTCCTCTCCAACATCAGTATCTGACCTAACAAATTCTCTTCTAGATGAATGGGCAAAAATCCCCGCAGACACACGCCAAAATCTTGTAGAAAACCTTCCCAGAAGAGTGGAAACTGTTTTATCTGCAAAGGGTAGACCATTAAATAGTTTTGAAAAAGAATATGAGTTATGGGACTTCCAGTTCTGGCACTGACATGTGAAGACGCGCAGAGCACAGCTCCCAGCTACCTGCAATATTTTGGGCTCCTTGCGCCAAAGACCTTCTCGTGAAATAGCAAGATATTGAGGGGCACATTGATTGAATACTAAATGCTTTGTAGCGGTAAAAAAAAACTTCTGACTTGGGCACTGTTTCTGACATCAGGTACACGCCGCTGATGAAAATGGTGCCAACATCTTCTTCCCCTGATGTGGTGGAGAACCTGGAACTGGAGTGAGATTCTGGGCAGCAGCATGCAGGTGATGTCACAAGACTCAAATTTTTGGACTACTACCGGATTGCTATGATTATATGAACTGCTAGAACAATATAATAATGGGCTAGGTAGTGTCCCAAAGAAACACCCTCCCTTTCTCAATGAGTGGGCAACTCCATATTTAATATTTATACAAAAAGAGCGGAGTACAGAGCCATAAGTAAGAAAATATAATTTTTTTTATTATCACAGAAATAAGACAAACATTTAAAAAAGGTATGTAATGGATAGAAGACTCTATAAATGTTTCATGGCATAACAGGGAAACAGACAAGCCATATGCTTAAAGCAATAGCAAAAAATACTGAAGTCCTTGTATTAAGGTTATATGGAATGGGTGGTATAATCCCCTAAAAGTGGCTGATCCCTAACAGGTATGCGAGACTGTGGATTGTGGACTATATAGTCCTAGTGGAGATAGGGAAAGCATGAATATCAAAAGATATAGGAAACCTTACTCATGTCGACGGTCATGAAACCCTGCATGCCATGTGCAGAACCCCAACGCACGTTTCGCAGTATGTGCTTCCTCAGGGGGTGCATAGTGTCCTGTTGCAGTGGTTGCCCTTAAATAGAATAAGACCCAGATATAGTTTAGATTTATTCCACGCCAATGAGTTTGCGGCACATGTCCACTGACGCTACCGGAAGCAAGTCATGCCCCACTTCCGGCCTCCAGCGCTGTAACGCACATCTGGATTCCTGACGCGTACCAGGAATACCAGACATGCGCAGTGCACTAAAGGAGGCAGGAACGGGGACGGCATCACCACCGGCCGCATACATTTAGAATGCGCTTCTCATTGGACAACTGGAACGGAGAATAAAGCTCAGGTGACTATTGACAACTCAATTCATCCCATCGCTAATTCCACCCATTCCAAAATGCCCCAAGAAAAGGACAAAAACTACAAGTGCTCTGCATTGTAAAATATTGCAAAAATGTGCTACATATATTTAGATTATTTCTAACTTAGTGAACTGTGACATTCAAGAGAAGGGGAAGAGAAAAAGTATCCCCCATAATTAATGATGTATATAAACATATTACATAATTAAAAATTTGGTGAGTTATGTTGTAAACATCACAATCTGGTGCTAAAGTACATAAACCCATGAAAGTTGGTGATAAATCAGTGGTTTGATAAGACTACTCTAGAGAAATATAGTGCAAAAATTATATGGATTTATGGATATAGGTGATATAACACAACATATATATATCCCATTCCAAAATAACGTGCAATAACAGAAAAAAAACATATATAATCAAAATTGTATCAGATCAGGGATAACATATAACAAAGAGGCATATCGTATTGGGGAGAAGGGAACATGAAATGGAAGAATTGAGAAACATTGACAAAAAAGATAAGGCGCAAGAATTATACT
Organism: Rhinoderma darwinii; assembly: GCF_050947455.1. Classification (NCBI taxonomy): domain Eukaryota; kingdom Metazoa; phylum Chordata; class Amphibia; order Anura; family Rhinodermatidae; genus Rhinoderma; species Rhinoderma darwinii. The sequence continues at coordinate 259,501,721 of NC_134689.1, read as the reverse complement.
GAGAGCTTCACAGTCTGTATCGTGAAGCTTATGTGTATCTGGGAGTTATATTTCCTATATGGAAGCAATCAGACTGAAGGACGATGGTACATCAGATACCTAGTAAGAACGTATGATACAAGACACAAAACAATTAGTTAAAAACATGCTCATGGTAGGAATGCACTTGTTTATAAAAATGGAGCAAAGCTGAGTTTCTCATTAGGTCCAAATGGTATCATTGAACCCATTTTGACAATCCACTTGCACTCTCTTTGTGCCAGGACCTTCTTCAAATTGCTCCCCCCCCCTGATGCCGCAATGTATACAGTCAATTCCTCAAACCCTTAGGGATTTGGGATTACATCCATGATATAGTTTAAAGTGCCTTGGCAAAGTTTTTAACGGCGTAAGATCATTTATAGCACTACCTCCGGTAATGTCCCGCATATGTTCTCTGGTGCGTAGTCTCAATTCCCTAGAGGTCAGGTCTATGTAGACCTTAGGACACCCACATAGCGCGTAATAGACTACGTGGGTTGTGCTGCACGAGATGTAGTCTCTTATTTTAAAATATATATTACAGGGCCAAAGCAGGTTCAGATCTCAAAACTGACCAGTGTCGCCCTAAAATTGCCCTCATTCTCTCCCACTGGCTATTATATGTGGTTATAAAACGCACACCTGAATCTCCAGTTCGATGAGAATTGCTTCTCAGTAGGTCACCACGTGGTGTTGTTTTGGCCCAATTGTACCCAGCCTTTATAGTCCTTTTACTGTACCCCCTATCCTCAAATCTAGATCGGAGGTCCTCAAACTGCTGTTCAAAAAGAATGTTTGTGGAGCAGATCCGCCTCATCCTAAGGAACTGACCAACCGGGATGGCTTTAATTGTGGATCATCTATGAGCTGACGAGGCATGCAGTAGTGAATTCACGGATGTTGACTTGCGGAAAACATGTTTTTGAAGAAATCCACAGTGATCAGTAAAAATGTGTATGTCCAAAAATTCAATACGGTCAACCTGACATTAAACTGGTGCACATTCAAATGCTGCATGAAGCTTGTCAACTCAGACTCAGATCCTTGCCACACAAAGAGGACATCATCTATGTAGCATAACCAGCACTGCACATAGTCAGTGGCATAGGCGCCGCCCCCGTGGAAAACCTGTCTCTCCCAAAAACCGAGAAACAGGTTCGCATAGGATGAAGTGCATGCTGCCCCCATGGCAGTGCCCTGTGTCTGGAGGTAGAAGTTATCTTTAAGCACAAACAAATTGTGGCTCAAGATATATTGTAGTAGTTCTAAAATTAATTTGCACATTTCACCCTCCCGGTTGCTGGTCCCCAGGAAGAAGCGGACCGCCTCCACACCGTCATGGTGTCGTATACAGGTGTACAGAGACTCAACGTCTGCAGTTACAAGGTACATATCTGGATCTATTTGAATCCCATCGATCCTCCCAAGGACATCCGTCGTATCCTTTACATAAGATGGTAACTCGGTAACCAGAGGTTTCAGATAATAATCAATAAATTTACATATAGGGTCATACACATCTCCCATTCCTAATACGATTGGGCGTCCCCCGGGTGGTCCGTGGGACTCTTATGCACCTTTGGCAGAAAATACAATGTGGGAATCTTGGGATCGTTTGTCATAAGTCCTTCATAGATTTTTTTTTGGCGATAATCCCTTTCTCCAAGGCTGTGTATAAAATCTTGGCCAGTTCTGAGGAGAATGAGGGCAATGGGTTGTATGTTAATTTAGCGTACGTCTGTTTGTCCCGCAGCTGTCTAAACCCTGCTTTTTCATATTTGTCTGTCGGCCGAACCACAATATTACCCCCTTATCTGCGGCCTTGATAACAACATCATCAAAAGATTGAAGCTCTCTCAGAGCCTTCCTCTGGAGAGCTGTTAGATTGTCATGACTCCTGGAAGTGGAGAGTTGTTTAAACTCATCCACAACCAGTTTTGTGAAGATTTCAACTTGAGGGCACAAAGACAAGGGGGGAAACCTCGTGGATCTGGATAGAACAGACATTGGAAACGTACCTGTTGCCTCAGCAGTCTGTTCACAGAGTAATTCCTCCAAGGCTTGTAAAGGCTCCCTTTCCATTTCGCTAGTGATCTCCAAAGATCCAGAACCCCTACTATGTAACTTTTTTAGCACTAATTTACGAGAAAATAAATATAAATCCTTTAAGGCTGTAAAGAAATCAAAATAATTAGTGGGTGAGAAAGTCAACCCTTTGCTGAGAACCTCACATTGGGCATCAGAGAGGACATGAGAAGACAGGTTTATTACCTCCAAGTTGTTTCCGGACTTCTTGTCCTGTTGATGATTGGGCTGATTTTTACGTTTAGAATGTCTGTCGTAATGTCTCTGTGGACCTTGAGGTCCCCGGTTAGTTCCGATGTTAGATTGCTATCGAATTCGCCCTGCAGTTGGGTCCTGATATTAAAAATACATTGACCACCACTGTTTCAGCCTCTCTTCAGCAATTGCAGGTGGCAGTGGCAATTCATCAGGAATGCATAGAAAAAAATGAAAAAAAGATTACACTAGTGGAAAACAATACGTAGGGGACCACATGAAAGTCAGGACCCTTTTAAGGGGAAAAAAAGAAAGAGTAAATCCGGAGTATGTATAAAATATAACTTTTACTATATTTTCTTTAAGAGCATTTATGAAATAAAAAACAACATATATACATGAAGATTTCATATGCCAATTATACATGCATTTTTTTCATATATTTTTTATGATATGCATTTTCATGAGATTTTTTAAGGCAGCAAATTGTCCACCTCTGTGTGGGTTATTAATCTGTATTATATATCTTCTCTGGAGGTTCCCCCACATTTGTTATTTTATTTATCTTGCATGAATGACATTTAGAAGTAGTATGGAGATTTTAAGGACTGTTGCCATACTACCCCTTTTTTTGGTGTTAATAGTCCTCCATCAGTTCTGTCAAATGCCAAGAAGGTGGGAGACCTCTTTTCAATGAAAAATAGTAAATGAATGTCCTTCCTCCTGACCAAACAATTCCTATGGGGAGATAGGTCAACAGAGCAGCTTTATCCAGATTCATTGGAGGCTGCTAAAAGATTATTGTGGCTGTCTGTTTTTCAAAAAAGGCTTCCCAGTGAAAGCATGCTTGCAATGGCAAGAAATCAACCTTGCCATTTGGGAAATCAGAAACAACGCCTGTTTCTGCCGTCTGACGTCACGAATGGCGTATGTATTTTAGGAAGTAATAAATGAAATCATTATTAATAAAAGCTTGAAATTCATTAATGAATACAGGAGATGGATCACTGTCCAAGCAGCGATAATAATCAGTATTGTTGATGTTTTTGTACACTGTATTCTCATTGATTTTCCTATTCTGTGGAAACCAATGCAAAGAAAGTTTCTATATGGATTCTCTTGTGATACGTGGGATCAAATTTCAGCTTGGGTTTTAAATCTGTGTGTATTGGATGAGGAGAATTAGAGAGATTTATTTCTGTGTTCTTAGTACAATTGGAAGGTCGTGTTAAAGAGGCTCTGTCACCAGATTCTCAAATCCCTATCTCCTATTGCATACACATATATACAAACACACAGATATACAGCAACACACACACACAAAAATATACACACAAACATATACACATACACATACACACAAATACACCCATATATATATATATATACACACACACACACACACACATATACACAAACACATATACACAAACACACCCATATATAAACAAACACACACATATATACACAAACACACACACATATACACAAACACACAGATATACACAAACACACACAAACACACACACACACACACACACACACACATATATACTTACTTTTACTGGAGCGCAGACTTCTCCACGCGACGGGTGTCTTCCTCGGCATCTCCTGCGCATGCGCCGAGATGCGCGTTCACGAGTAAATGACATCCTCTGCTCAGGACGCAGAGGATGTCATTACGCATGCGCGGCCACCGCTAAAGGTAAATAGCGGTGGCCGGGAACCTAGGCAACGAGCAGGATACAAAGAGGGACCGACGTGAACTTCAAGCAAGAATCCCAAGAAAATGACATCGCTGGACGACGGACAGGTAATTAGAAAACGTATTAACTTTTCATGGGGAAGCTTCCTAGCTACATTTATCAACTTGGGAATAACCCTTAAATAGGCTGGTCATTAAGGGGTTAAAGAGGTTTTGCCCCCACAAATACATCTACAGTATATACCAGCAATGGAGCGGGTGGAGGGGTCTTTCAAGTATTGCAAGCATTGGTGGCAAAATCCAGAATGATATTGAATGGAGAGTTAGCCACACATGTGGGCAGTTTTCTCCATTGCAGCCTATGGGAGTCATGAAAAACCCCTTTAAAAATAACATAATACCATATTGTATTGCTGTTTTCTCCTATTCTATGATTTAATTGAAATACATTGAAACCATAAGAGAAGGGTTTTGCATTTTTAGCTTCCAGAATGCAGCAGCATGAGGGCATAACTAACTCATTGTAGGAATGCCCTCCTTTGTGTACTAAACCAAGACTCATAATTACAAAATATCCTACAATGTCGGCAACTTCCTATACTTAGTTAGCACCAACTAGTGCTCTAACGAATTAAATACTAAGAGAAAATGACCACATGTAGATTTTATTATTTGGGTGGAGATGCTATTTAACTGATGCAACAACGAGTACTAAATACTGCTAATTTGTATTGTAAGTCTCACACAACCTATTTTATTACGTTTTACAATAAGGATAGAAATACAGGCATGGACATTTATTGAGCAAAGCATTTATAATCAGGCAAATCTGCATGCAGTTGCGTTTATTTAGTGGGAAGGTAATGAACCTATTTTTTGTTGTGTACATTTTTAACTCCTGGAAAATTGCCGCTTTCTCCTTGAACATATAAAACACAATATTCTGAGGAGTCAGGTGTAAAATCATGCAGTTCTTCAGAGAATTTCTTCAACTGATCAATGGAAGTGTAACCTGCAGGAGTCCAAAATTAAAAGAAAGTATTTAAAAATGTAAAAAAAAAATAGGTGAAAAAAAATATATACTGTTCCTAAGGCCTCATGCACACGACCGTGCTCGTAATTACGTGCTCCCATTATAAAGCATAGCAGCACGGCCCGTAAAATAAAAAAATAGAACATGTTCTATTTTTTTAACGGCACGGGCACCTTCCCGTGGCTAACAGAAGTCTATGGGCCCGTTATTGCGGGTCGTAATTACGACCCGCAATAACGGGTGTTTTTACGGTCGTGTGCATGAGGCCTTATAGTGTGATTCCACTTTCAAATATAGGTAGGTGGCAAAACCTTCTATTTTGTTGTATTTTAGGATGTTTAAAAATATATTTCCATCCGTTGATATAAGGCCGGCTTTACACGAGCGTGTGCGTTTTGCTCACGCAAAAAACGTGGCGTTTTGCGTGCGCAAAAGGCACTTGACAGCTGCACGTGACAGCCCCGTATGATGCGCGGCTGCGTGCTTTTCGCGCAGCCGCCATCATTATGACACTCCATTTGGATGTTTGTAAACAGAAAAGCACGTGGTGCTTTTCTGTTTTCTTTCATCCTTTTCACAGCTGTTGCGCGAATCACGCTTGTCCCACGGAAGTGCTTCCGTGAGGCATGCGTGATTTTCACGCACCCATTGACTTCAATGGGTGCGTGATGCGTGACCAACGCACAAATATAAAACATGTCGTGAGTTTTTCGCAGCGGACTCACGCTGCGCAAAAATCACGGATTGTCTGCACTGCCCCATAGACTAACATAGGTCCGTACAACACGCGTGAAAATCACGTGCGTTGCACGGACGTATATCATGCTTGTGTAAACGAGCCCTAACTCATATAACTCATCAATAAACAGATCTAGACAGAAAACATGGAAATATTTTGCTTGCAGAATTAATTTAAAGGTTATGTACAACTTTGAAATCGTTGTTTTTTTTTTTAAATAAAAATGTCTATCAGTGTGTTTGGTGCATCTTTCTATTTACTTTTTGAGATACAGCTGCTTTGTATCCTGTATACAGAGTAGCTGTATCCAGCGCTGAAACCTGTAGCCGTCAGGTCAGCGGGAATGACGGCTTCAGTGTCAGCGGTCCCTGAGTGTTTCTGACAAGCAAGATTAAATTGTTATTGATCACATCTAAATTCATAACCCCTGGAAAATTGCTGCTTGCTACATAGCCTTTAACTTTTACTGTTTACATACACATTCTTCCCTCTTTGGAATCTCTTCCTCTGAGGTTCACGTAAAGAGGCTCTGTCACCACATTATAAGTGCCATATATCCTACATAAGGAGATTGGCGCTATAATGTAGGTGACGGCAGTGCTTTTTATTTAGAAAAACGATCTATTTTTACCACTTTATGAGCGATTTTTAGCTTTATGCTAATGTATTTGGGCGTGTTTTTACTTTAGACCAAGTGGGCGTTGTATAGAGGTGTGTATGACGCTGACCAATCAGTGACCAATCAGCGTCATGACTTCTCTCCATTCATTTACACTGCACTAGCGATATAGCTATATCGTTATGTGCAGATACATACACACACTATAACATTACTGCAGTGTCCTGATAATGAATATACATCACTACCAGCCAGAACGTCATGTGTATTCAGAATCCTGACACGTCTGAATCTTTTCTGTGAGATTTCCAACAAGGCAAACGTAATCTCACGAGATTTCATTTGCCTTGCTGGAAATCTCACAGAAAAGATTCAGACGTGTCAGGATTCTGAATATACATCACGTCCTGGCTGGAGGCAATGTATATTCATTATCAGGACACTGCAGTAATGTTATAGTGTGTGTATGTATCTGCACATAACGATATAGCTATATCGCTAGTGCAGTGTAAATGAATGGAGAGAAGTGTATGACGCTGATTGGTCAGCGTCATACACTCCTCTGTACAACGCCCACTTGGTCTAAAGTAAAAACACGCCCACTTGGGAATTAAGAAACTCATTAGCATAAAGTTAAAAATCACTCATAAAGTGGTAAAAATAGATTGTTTTTCTAAATAAAAAGCACTGCTGTCACCTACATTATAGCGTCGATCTCCTTATGTAGGAGATAGGGCACTTATAATGTGGTGACAGAGCCTCTTTAATGATAGGAATTGATGTTGGTCCTGATTTCCTATAGATCTTTCTTATTTTTTTGGTATTAAAACATCAAAATAGTGTCAAAGTTTCCCTATATACTGTGTATTATTAGTTGAGTTATTAGTATTTCCGTTAACACTGCACAAATACTCACTTTTGCAAAGGATCAAAAATCCATATCCTTGCAAAATGTCTTAAAGTGACTCTGATGCCTTGTGGCTTTTATTATATGATATATATTTTTTTTATTGCATCGATTAAAGGGGTTGTCTCATAAAGGGCTTGTCCCTTTAATATGTCACATTTTCCCCATATTCCTCACCTGTTTTAAGACCCATTGCTAAACACTCCTGCCCACAACCAGGAAATGGATATCCCATGCAGACACGATACCCATCGCAGCTGAGACCTTGCTACAATTTTACCCAGTACAATATGGGAATTATTAATTAAATAGGCCATGAATAAGAAAACATTGAGCGGTAATTTGAGAATCAATAGAAATGCACTGTCTGTTTTTAGGTGTAGAATTTGCAAAGTGAAGAGATTATTTTATGGATTAAAATTATTTTTAAGAGCCAAATAGTCTTAACTGAGCTTTTGTCCTAAAAAAGTATTTTTAACAAAAAATCCTATGATAATGTGGGCTGGCACATATATTTGCATAGCAGCTCATTAGTATGCTGCATAAATTATAAGCCAGAGATTAAAGGGTTATTACCAAAATCAACATTTATCACCTATTCCCAGGATAAGTGATAAGTATCTGATCGCTCGGGACCCCATTCTAGTTATAAGTGGGGTCACAGAGCTGGGGACTCCAGTGATCAGACGCTTATTACCTATCCTGTGGTTTATTCTGTTTACTCTAACTACAGCTAAGTTACTATGACCAAAATTCCCTCCTGTTCCCCTGTCAAGTGGGTCATGAATGTTAATGGCAGTATTGAGAGGGTGATAAGGGTCAATCAAGCATCTTTATAAAAGTCTATGGGCAGCTACTCTTTGGAACCAGCACTAGATACAGGGGACCTGAGCCATTAAAACGTTTTACAAATCTCTAAATCAAGACCATGACTTGACCAGAAAACATACTTAACTCCTTTGTCGCCCCACAGTACAATATACATCAGTCATTGTTTAGGTTTTCTTGAAGCTCCAGTCTTTTGACCATAAATTTATATTTAGGTTTTTTTTCGATAATAATATTGTGAGTTAATTATAGTTTGCGCTATAATCCACTTAACATTTTACATATTTTAGATAAACCAAAAACTGTTGGTAATAAAATCTAACAGTTTTACCTGAGAACATGTTATTTACTGGGTACTGGTGAAGGGTGTGGAGCAAAACATCCTCTGAGTGTTCACTGTCAGTCGTGTACCTTAACAGAAAACCATATGAGTATTACCACAAAGGGACATGTTTAAGAAATAATTTTGCACAGGACACCCTCACTTTCATATTTGTTTTATGTGTTTTTGGTAGTGCCCCCAAGCATCCTTGTTTTGTTTGTATTTAAGAATTATAATGCCACCACTGCTAAAGTGCATTTTGTCCCCTCAAGGTTGTAGTGGGCCTGAAGTTTCCACCTGAAAAAAAAAAAAATGTTTTCTGTGTTGGTAATCTGCAGAGATCACTTAACCAAGCGTTTGCCTGCTTATTAGGCCACATGCACATGGCCGTATTACAGCTCCATACAACCTCTGAGCTGTACACAGCCGTAATATGCCACCAATACAAGTGTTTGGGGTTTTACTGCACCTCCATATGCCTGCAATTGTATACTGCTACAGCAGATGCAATAGTCTCAACTAGAAACATTGCAAGCACCCGATGGAGCATGGTATGGCAGGACATGGGCAGCGTAAAGTTCTGTACTAAAGAGCCATAACGACTCTGTGTGCTGCCGCACAGGCTCCACGCACACAACAGAGGCCTTAGTGGGACTTATCCACAGTTGTAGCTACAAAGGCTTGGTAATGATGGAAATCCATTGCTAACTTATTTGGTACAGGAGTCTAATTATTCATTGTGGTATCATTTGGGGTTTTACCCCACAGATTTTCTTTTTCTCCTCAACAGCAAAAGCAATTGAAAAGCTTCAAATGTAAAGCCACTTCTTCTTAAAAAGGGCATCATTGTCAGCTACTGAAGATCCTATAAAGCACCTATATTTACATTAAAGACTACTGGAAAGGAATGATTTTTATACATAAAAGTTAAAATACTGACAACTTTTGTTATTCTAGATCCATTGTATCTCTTAAAGCGTACCTAACTTTTCACAAGACTTTTCAGAATAAACCTGTTAGGAAACATCCGTCACTTTAAGGTTGTCATGACTACTTGCCCAGCTTTTGGGTGGCCCTGGTTTGTGATGCAGAGCCAATATCATTTCTCTGTGTGCGTCCTATCAGGGCCAAGGGTGGCGTATTTGAATCTGTTCAGTTTTTCCTCAATGTTGCTTGTGATTTCTTGTGTTTGCATGTGTCTGATCAAGCTCCTGGTTACACCCTGTATCACCTTGACTGTTTGAGCTCTTTGAACTGGACCTCGGCTTCGTCTTTGGATTTTCCCTCTGCTCACTGATTTGAGCAGTCTGCTCTCGGCTGGTTTTGACCTCTGCAAGTCCTGGCATTCTTCTGTTTTGTGATTTGGACTTTTAGTATCTCCTGGTTGTGAACTCTGCTTGCTGATTAACCCTCTGAGTTGTCTGGTTCTCAGTTCCGGTATTGCCTGCATTGCATCTTCTGTCCAACACCGTATTCTGTAAAAGCAACCTGGGTTCTATGCAGCCAATCTACCTTGCAGTGTGCTCTGGTGAAGACCATAGAGTAGCCTTAGACTCTGCTGACCAGAGTGGTGATGGACTTGAGGTAGCTGATTTAGGCCCCATGCACACTGCCGTGCCTGTAATCACGGCCCACGATTGCGGGCACGGCCGGTCGCTGACGACTGCCCCCATTTTCAGGCCGTGCTCCCATACAAAGTACGAACGGACATGTTCCATAATTTTCGGAACATTTCTAATGCACGGACACCCATCCGTAGCGATACGGAAAGGTGTCCGCCGCCAATAGAACAAAATGGGTCCGTAATTACGGACAATTTTTACGGTCGTGTGCATGGGGCCTAAGCTGCATGCTTGATCCAGACAGTCTCAAGCTGCCTTTGGGGAATTGTTTGTGTAGCAATTCCATAAACTTGCATTCTGGGAATGGCTGAAGTAGTGATTCCTTGACAAAAGCGTCACATGTGTGTGTACATCAGGAATAACACTATTTCTGGCCATTGTATGAATTGTATTCTGCAATTGTAATGGCAGGAAGGAGGTGAAGGGAACAAGTGAGCCCTAATCTACCCACCGCCCTGTCCCTGCCTACTTGCAACGACCCGCCCTAGGCGACGGGGTACAACTTGGCGGCGGACCCTACGCTGTCTAAGTGCAAGGGAGTACAAACAGGGAACACGCAAGGGAATACAGTAGCCCACGGAACGCCGCGAGGAAACGGAGCGGTGAATGAGCCAGTCAGGATCAGGAAGTAGTGGAGTATACAAACGGGAGCACGGAGCAGAAGCAAGCCAGGGGCAGAGCAACGCAGGATAAACGGAACAGAAGCACGGCAGAAGCAGGCTGGAGCAAGGCAGCAGTGGGGCCAGGAATCCAAGAAGAATAACAAGCAAGGAGGAAGAGAAAACGGCAGGTATAAATGGACAGGGGGCGGAGCTAACTCTGACTGACCAGGCCGCGATAGGCTCTCCCACTCCTGAGCCTGCCACCCTGATTGGTGGGAGCAGGTGTCAGTCTCAGAGGTCTGGCCTCAGGTGTCGACTGATTAATCCTGGGAGTATACCCAGACGTAGTGCCTGGCAGATCCTTTACAGCAATATTTAACAGTTTTCTCCTTTGAAGGCTCTCTGTTGAATTCTCAGTTATCTCTGAGCCATTTGGTGGAGCCTGAATAACTGGAAGGAAAAAAAAGGTACACAACGGAGCACACATAGGACATTATCTCATGTTGGATGTTTTGAAACTGATTCAGTCAAGGTAATGCTCACCTGGTGATGTCGTACCAGGAGCACGACATCCCTGTGGGTAAGGTCTTTGGGTTGTAGAAGTCCAGGGAACTGCAAGCCTCAGGTTTTTCAGGATACAAGTGTTTGTCCGGTTTCAGTCAACAGTGTTATTGTGATGATGCGCCTCTTGTCAGGTGGACATATCGAAAAGTAACCCTTAAACTGGCATTGTTCCCTTTTGGCAAATCATTCCACTAGATTCTAGTGTTTGCATATCCAATATAAACGCTAGATAGTTCAATGAAGATAGTTCTTTAATAATAATTATTCAGATACAGGCGACGTGTTTCTGAGCTGTTCCAGCTCCTTTCTCAGGCAGTATCACAGGGGTCAAGAAGTATGGGGAAGATACAAACTGTCATGTCCATGGCCGCGGGCCATCAGGCTCAATCAGCTCCTAACGGCCGCAGCCATGGGTCTGCGAGCGCTGGCCCCAGTCTCCTCCTCAGGAGACGCCAGCGCTCACTTCCGCTTACCTCGGCCGGGTCCCGTAGGGTGCGTACACACGCTCGTGCCCGCTCTTAAACGGTCAGCGTGCACACCTGAGTTAATGTCAAAATTAGCCCATGAGTACCCTGGACTATAAGAATGGCTCAGCCCCTTCCTCCCATGCCTGAGCGATGTTGTCATACCCAAAGTTTGTCTAAGCAAATTGTCTCCTAGTGTTTCCCGGTTCCCAGTGTTCCCTGTTCCTGTACCTGTATCCCGTGCTATCCTGGTCTAGTGCCGTGTTGAGCTGAAGTCGTGCTGTGCTGTATACCATGCCTGTCCTGCTACACCCCGCCTGACGTCTGCCTGCTACCTAGTCCCAGCCGAGCCTGTCTAGCTACTGTCTGAGCTGCCACAGGTACACTATATGAACTATAGACTGTGACCTGCGTCCTGTTGGTCAGCTGCCATACCGTCAAGGCGGTACGGCCCAGTGGGTCCATGTACCCAACGTGACAGTACGCTCAGGCCATGGACCCCGCTGCTCGATCCAAGACCAAGATGACGTCACAAGAGATGCGGACGGATATGCTAGACCTCCAGTCTCGACAGGACCAACTCATGCAGGCCTTGAACATTATCGCAAGTCGGCAGGAGGTGCAAGCTGCCGTTCCTTCTACTATGCCTCCTGGCAGTGTTGATCCTCTGACTACACCTCCTGGCAGAGTTGATCCCTGATTTTCTTTGCTATTTCCTGAACGCTATGATGGAGACGCAGGGACCTGTCGTGGATTTTTGAACCAGTGTCAGATCCACTTCAGCCTGTGTGCAAGGGCATTTTCGTCTGATGGCGCAAGGGTCGCTTTCATCATCCCTCTCCTCACTGGCAGGGCCCTTGCATAGGCGAATCCTATCTGGGAGAGACAAGGACCAGAGACCCATGCTTGAGAAACGTCCTGTTGAACTAAAACGTTGTATGGGTAATTAAAGGCTGTTATATTTTTGGAAGTGCTGCCTCCTTGTCCATTCTTGTTTGAAGGACCAGAGACCCGTGACTTCCAGGGGTTCCTCTGGACATTTCGCACAGTGTTTGAGGAGCCTGGACGAGTACGCCATCCACTTATGCACCCTGGCGGGAGAACTGTTGTGGAACAATGAGGCCCTGGTGGCTACATTCTAGCAGGGACTGTCTCCTAAGATAAAGGACGAGCTTGCCGCTCGAGATCTACCAAATACCCTGAATGACCTCATGCTTCTGGCTACCCGGATTGATATAAGGATCCGAGAATGGCTCCAAGAAGCTCGTCGGGAGGGAGGTCTCCCTAGTCTGGTTCCTACTTTGCAGCAACCCCTGCTGTCCTCAGATGCCGACCCTCCTAAGGAGTCTGTGAGGATGGACCAGTTTAAGCTATCTACCCAGGAGAGACAATGTAGACGCACCTCAGGACTCTGTCTATATTGCGGCCTCGGAGGCCATCTTGTGCGTCTGTGTCCCCAAAAGCCCCAAAGCCTAGGGTTGGTAGGAGAGACAGCCTGTGACCATAATGTCCGGCGAGAAAACGCATCGGTTCTCTGCGTATCTGGACTCTGGTTCTGCGGCTAATTTCATTCATAGAGACCTGGTGGATCTTCTCCAATTACCCACTACCCAGTTGTAGCTGTGACCAAGCCGCTGAGGCTCCAAGTAGGAGCTCTCCACTCCAAGCTCCTCTCATTCTTTGTCTTGTCCAAGGCCTTTAACCCCATGCTGCTGGGCCTGCCTTGGCTCCGAATACATGCCCCAGTCCTGGACTGGAACTCTGGAGAGGTTCTCCAGTGGGGGCCCGAGTGTCACAACCGTTGCCTGGCACAGATTCGTTCGGCTCAGCCTCCTCTGCCTCGGTCATTGGCAGGATTGCCGGGTGATTATGCTGCATTTTCGGACGACTTCAGCAAGAGAGAAGTGGAGACGCTGCCCCTACACTGGGCATATGACCATCCTATCGAGTAGATTCCTGGTGAATCCCTTCTCCGTGGTAGGGTATATCCTCTCTCCTTGCCAGATACGCTGTCCATGTCCGCCTATGTTAAGGAGAACTTGGAGAGGGGCTTCATACGGAAGTCTTCCTCCCTGGCAGGAGCCGTGTTTTTCTCCGTCAAGAAAAAGGATGGTTCCCTGCGTTCTTGTATCGACTACCGGGGTCTCAACCAGATCACGGTGAAAAATAAGCATCCATTGCCATTGATCTCAGAACTGTTTGATCGTATACGTGGTGGCAAGATTTTTTCCAAACTTGACCTGCATGGGGCTTACAACCTAATCCGGATTCGCCGGCGTGATGAATGGAAGACTGCATTTAACACCCATGACGGACACTATGAATATCTAGTAATGCCCTTCGGCCTGTGTAATGCTCCCGCGGTCTTCCAGGAGTTCGTTAATGACATCTTCCGTGACCTCCTCTATGTTTGTGTTGTGGTCTATCTTGATGACATCTTGATTTTTTCTCCAGATCCTATGACTCCAGATCCTATGACATGTCCGTCAAGTTTTACTGCGGTTAAGGGAGAATCGCCTGTATGCCAAGTTGGAGAAGTTTGTGTTTGAGAGAGATGCGCTACCCTTCCTGGGCTACATCGTCTCGAATCGAGGTCTCAAGATGGATCCTGAAAAGGTAAAGTCCGTCCTGGAATGGCCACGCCCTCAAGGCTTGAGGGCCATACAGCGCTTTCTAGGATTCGCCATGTTTACAGATAGTTCATTCCAAACTTCTACTCACTGATGTCTCCTATCTCTAACCTCACCAAGAAGGGCATGGATGCCAAGGTGTGGACTCCTGAGGCAGAGTCTGCATTCAATAGCCTGAAGAGTGCCTTCACGTCAGCCTCTATCCTCCATCATCCAGATGTTTCTCGACAGATCTGGTTTGAGCTGGATGCCTCCTCTGTTGGTGCTGGTGCACCCCTGTTCCAGAGAGGTTCCAAGGGCAAGTCAATGGTATGAGGATATTTCTCTAAGATCTTCTCTATCGGGAGTTACTGGCCCTCAAATGGCTTACCCTGGCCCTGGAGGAGTGGAGACATCTACTAGACATCCTGATTTTTACGGACCACAAGAATCCCACCTATCTCCAGACGGCTCAACGGCTGAACCCACGTCAGGCCAGGTGGTCGCTGTTCTTTACCAGGTTCCAGTTTGAGCTCCATTATCTCCCGGCCGACGAGAATGTGAGGGCCGATGCCTTGTCCAGGTCATTCGAGACAGAGGACACCATGGAGATTTCACAGAATATTCTTGATCTGTCTTGCATTGTCTCTGTCAACCCCTTGTAAGTTAGGGACATCCCTCCGGGGAAGACCTTTGTGCGCCTGGCTGACAGAGGAAGAATCTTCCGCTGGGGACACTGCTTTAGACTGGCAGGTCACGCGGGTACCCGTAAGACCTGAGACCTGATTGCCTGTCATTTCTGGTGGCCCACACTGCCCAAAGACATCATGGACTTTGTTTCTTCCTGCTCAGTGTGTGCAGCTAGCAAGGTCGCTCACTCCAGACCTGCTGGTCTGCTCCAGCCATTGCCTGTGCCCAATGCTCCCTGGCAGCATATAGCTATGGACTTTATTACTGATTTGCCTCTCCCTGCCGGATACAGTGCTGTCTGGGTGGTGGTGGACCGATTTTCAAAAATTGGCCCACCTTGTTCCACTGACCGGCCTTCCTTCTGCTCCTCAACTGGCAAACCTTTTCATCCAACACATCTTCCACCTGCACGGCTTGCCGCAACATATTGTGTCTGATCGGTGGGTCCAGTTCACCTCTAGGTTTCTGGAGAGCCCTCTGTAGACTCCTCAACGTGAGATTGGACTTTTCCTCTGCCTACCATCCTCAGTCCAATGGTCAAGTCGAGAGGATCAATCAGATCTTGGAGAACTACCTACGCCACTTAATCTCCAAGCAGCATGATGACTGGGTGCAGCTTCTTCCGTGGGCTGAGTTCTCATATAACCATCACACTAGCGAGTCCACAAAAACCACACCATTCTTCATTGTCTACGGCCAACACCTACGAATTCCTTTCTCGGTGCCCATTATGTATGAGGTACCAGCAGCTAATTCCGCTTTTAGAGACTTCCGGCAGATCTGGCAGCAGACTCGATCCTCCATCCTGCTGGCAGTTGACCGCATGAAACGGAAGGCAGACACGAGGAGAAGAGAACCTCCTCAATTTCTCCCTGGCACGAGGGTCTGGCTGTCCTCCAGGAATATAAGACTGAGGGTGTCATCATACAAATTTGCTCCCAGGTTCCTCGGACCCTTCGAGATCCTACAGCAGATCAACCCTGTCGCCTACAAGTTTCGGCTGCCTCCTACCCTCAAGATCCCCAACTCCTTCCATGTCTCTGTCCTGAAGCCGGTAGTTCTGAACCGCTATACCAAGACTCCTAGCCCTGCGATTGCTTCCAGTAGCCCTTCAGACACCATCGAGGTTAAGGAGATCTTGGACACCAAGAGAGTAAGAGGGAAAACCTTTTATGTGGTGGATTGGAGGGCGTTTGGTCCTGAATAGAGGTCCTCGGAGCCAGAGGAGAACCTCAATGCTCCTACCGCTCTGAAGAAGTTTCTCTCTCGCTCTGGTCCCAAGAGGAGGGGGCCTAAGAGGGGGGATACTGTCATGTACATGGCCACGGGCCATCAGGCTCACTCACCACCTGAAGGCCACAGCCATGGGTCTGCGAGCGCTGGCCCCAGTCTCCTCCTTAGGATATGCCAGCGCTCACTTCCGCTTACTTTGGCCGGGTCCCGTAGGGTGTGCGCACGCTCGTGCCCGCTCAAATGAACATCTTGAGGAAAATTGCTGCTGATCTCCAACCTATATTTCACAAAGAAAATGAACTGAAGGAAAACCTAAGGCATCTCCTGGTCAGAAATGCCCTCTCATCACCATCAGAGACTGGCACTATAACGGCTCTTACCGGTTTGTTCGTAGATCCTCTGTGTTGTCTGGGAGATGGTGCTTGGAACCCAGGGGAACGCGTGGCACAGTGAGTTAGAGGCGGTCGGATGGTAAGGCAGAAGTCAGGACAGGCAGCAGATGTTGTAACGGGTATGGATAGCAGTAGGTAAAGGCAGGCGGCGGGCGTCGTAACGGGTATGGATAGCAATAGGTCAAGGCAGGCGGCAGGCAAGGATAGTCAAGTTCAGGCAGAGGTCAACAACGGGAAATCCAGACAAGGCAGAAGGCAAGGAAACAGAGAACCAGGGTACAGGGAAACTCACTGGGAACTTGGTTGAACAAGCATGGATTAGAGGGAGGAGGATCCTTAAAGGAACAGTGTCATCATAAATTATTTTTTTATATGTTAAAGATGTTAGTGCTGTATTAAAAACTTTTATATTTATTTGTGTGTTTGTGTTTTACTTTTTCTTATTTTTACACTTTTTCTTCCCTATGGGGGCTGCCATTTTTTGTTCCATTTCTGTGTGTGTCGATTAACGACACATACAGATATGGAATACGGCAGCCACAGTCCCATAGGGACTGCGAACGGCTCCCGTCCCATTGACTGCAGTGTACGGCGTCTGTGTGGGAACTGCGCATGCGCCGCTCCCACACAGTCCTATTCGAAATTGGCGCCGTCCGGCGCTATTTTCCTGTGGACCGGAAGTCGCGGCTGGACAGTAATATTACTACTTCCGGTCGCGGCTTCCGGATTTCTGCACTTGCACCAGCGGCAGCAAACGGAGCGGACGGGCCGGAGGGAGCCGCGGCGGCAGGAGCAGGTAAGAGATTTCAATGTATGTTCGTGTTTGTGTGTGTTTACTACTGTATGTAAACCTACTACACTGTGAGTTAGCTCAAAAAATGGCGACACACAGTGTAGGAGGTTACACCGTTCAAACCCCTCGTTTATCCCGGCACTAGCCAGGATAAAGGAGGGGGGGATGCTGAGAGCTCACTAGAGCGAGGGCTTTTAACCCAATGTTGCAATGCTGCAATTTTGGGAACAGCTCCATCTAGTGACCAAAAATGGGTAGTATTATAAATGAGAAATAATTTATAATATTTCCTGGACTCGTGCAAAAAAATAAAAAAAATTTGAACAATGTTTAACCACCCACACACTAAATGTTTAATTTTTTAAAAAAAAACATGTTTTTCTGGCAACACATTGCCTTTAAATAGGAAGTCTTTTGAATAAAGGCGCGCTGGCTCTTTAAGAAAGGACGAGTTAGCGCGCGCGCCCTCTAGAGACGGCAGCGACACATCGAGGATGACGGCCGCGGAGGGAGGTAAGGGATGCTCTTACCTGATGCCGCCCAGGGCCATCAGAGCGTCCGGATCTGGTAAGTGGAGCTCGGGATGAGCATGAGGTAATGGAGGACGCAGGAACCGGAGCAGAGGCCGTGGGGAAAACGGGAAAAGGCGCGGCAGCCGTTACAGTACCCCCCCTTTACGCCCCTCTTTTTTGGCTTGCTTGGGAACCTTCGTTCAAACTCCTTGATGAGAGCTGTGGCGTTGACATTCTCCACGGGCTCCCATGATCTCTCCTCAGGACCATAATCTTTCCAGTCCACTATGTACCATAATCTCCCCTGTGTACGTTTGACATCCAGAATCTCTTTAATCTGAAATTTGGCTTCACCCGCAGGAGCAGGATGGACAGGAATTTTTTTTGAAAATTGAGTATAGTGGGTTTCAGCAGAGAGATGTGGAAGGAATTAGAGATTTTCAGAGACTGAGGAAGGCGAAGTCTGAAAGTTACTGGATTGATTTGTTTTGTTATCTCATAAGGACCCAGAAACCGAGGAGCTAGCTTGTAACAAGGGGTCTTCAGATGTATGTACCGGGTGGACAGCCAGACTTTATCCCCAGGAAGGAGCTGCGGCGGTATCCTGTGTCTTTTATCTGCGTCTCTCTTAAACCTGGCTGCGGCTTTGTGGATGGAGGTCTTGGCCTTCTGCCATATCCGTACAAGGTCACGGCGGACCGTGTTAGCAGCTGGAACCTCAGAAGGCACAGAGACTGGTAGGGGAATTCCTGGGTGCTGGCCATACGCCAAGAAGAAAGGAAAGGAGCGGGTAGATTCCCCCGTATGGTTGTTGTAGGCAAATTCGGCCTATGGAAGTAGACTTGCCCAGTCGTCTTGTCGTGGAGACACGAAATTCCTGAGGAAACTTTCAAGTATTTGGTTTATCTGCTCTACTTGACCATTGGATTGAGGATGGTAAGCGGAAGAGAAGTATAGTTTGACCTCCAGCAGTTTGCACAAGGCTCTCCAGGATGTAAACTGTACTCCTCTGTCAGAAACAATATGCTTAGGAAGACCATGAAGGCGAAAGATGTGCTTGATAAACAGAGTTGCCAGTCGGGAAGATGACGGAAGGCCTGAGAGGGGTACAAAATGCGCCATCTTGGAAAAGCGATCCACTACAATCCAGATCACTGTACACCCAGCAGAACTAGGCAGATCGGTGATGAAGTCCATGGCAAAGTGCGACCAGGGAGAGTCAGGCACGGGTAGAGGATGCAAAAGAGCAGCAGGTCTTAAATGGGAGACTTTATTCTGAGAGCAGGTGGAACATGCTGAAACAAAGTCTTTAGTGTCTTGGGACATGGAAGGCCACCAGTACTGACGAGCAATCAAATTGAGAGTCTTTTTTTTTTTTTAAAACATCATTTTTATTAACATTTTTCAAATTTTGTACAAACATTTTGTTAGGGATCTGCCAGGTACTTCATCTAGGTATACTCCTGGGATTAATCAATCCACACCTGAGGCCAGACCTGTTCGACTGACACCATCTCCCACCAACCAGGGTGGCAGGCTCAGGAGTGGGAGAGCCTATCGCGGCCTGGTCTGTCGGAGTTAGCTCCGCCCCCTGCCCTTTATTACCTGCCCTGTTCTCTCCCTCAGTGCTTGTAATTCTTTTGGATTCCTGGCCCCACTGCTGCTTGCTCCAGCCTGCTTCTGCCGTGCTTCTGCCTTGCTGCAGTTCTGCTTGACCTGCTTTGCTTTGCCCCTGGCTTGCTTCTGTCTCCGTGCCCGCTCGGGTGTACTCACTTCGTCCTGGTCCTGACTGTTCGTTCGCCGCTCCGTTTCCTCGTGGCGTTCCGTGGCTACTGCCCCTTCCCTTGCGTGTTCCCTGTTTGTCTTCCATGTCCCCTCGACAACGTAGGGAGTTTCGCAGAATGAATGGTCTCTGCTTCTACTGTGGGGACGACAAGCATCTACTGAACACCTGTCCCAGGCGCAAGAATAAGAAGCCGGAAAACTTCCGCGCCTAAGTGATCATCGGGGAGGTCACTTGGGCGCACAGGTATTTCCCGTTAATGTGAAACGCAATAAAATTTTGCTTCCCTTTCAGGTCTCGTTTGCTGGCCGGTCTGCCACGGGCAGTGCTTTCGTGGATTCTGGCTCATCTGCTAATATCATGTCTGTAGAATTTGCTATGTCTCTAAAGATGCCTTGTATTGATTTACCTTATCCTATCCCTGTAGTAGGAATCGACTCAACCCCCCTTGCTAATGGTTATTTTACTCAGCATACTCCTGTTTTTGAACTCCTGGTTGGCTCCATGCATTTGGAGCAGTGCTCTGTACTGGTGATGCAGGGATTATCGTCTGATCTGGTTTTAGGCCTTCCCTGGTTGCAGTTGCATAATCCCACGTTTGATTGGAATACTGGGGATCTCACCAAATGGGGTAATGAATGTCTTATGTTATGTCTTTCTGTTAACTCTATTTCTCCCCGGGAGGAGGTAAACACGCTTCCTGAGTTTGTTCAGGACTTCGCCGATGTGTTTTCTAAGGAGGCCTCCGAGGTGTTGCCCCCCCATAGAGATTACGATTGCGCTATCGATTTGGTGCCTGGTGCCAAGCTTCCTAAGGGTAGGATATTTAATCTTTCATGTCCTGAACGTGAAGCGATGAGGGTGTATATCCAAGAATGCCTGGCCAAGGGTTTCATTCGCCCCTCGACTTCTCCTGTAGGTGCTGGCTTCTTCTTCGTGGGGAAGAAGGATGGTGGTCTTAGGCCGTGTATTGATTATCGTAACCTGAATAAGGTCACCGTAAGGAACCAGTACCCACTTCCTTTGATTCCGGATCTTTTTAATCAGGTTCAGGGAGCCCAATGGTTTTCTAAGTTCGATCTACGGGGGGCATATAACCTTATCCGCATCAAAGAGGGGGATGAGTGGAAAACTGCGTTCAACACACCCGAGGGTCATTTCGAATACCTGGTCATGCCCTTTGGGTTGTGTAATGCCCCTGCTGTCTTCCAGAATTTTATTAATGAAATCCTGAGAGAGTACCTGGGTAATTTTCTTGTTGTGTACCTTGATGACATACTGGTGTTTTCCAAGGACTGGTCCTCCCACGTGGAGCATGTCAGGAAGGTGCTCCAGGTCCTTCGGGAGAATAATCTGTTTGCTAAGACTGAAAAAATGTGTCTTTGGGGTACAGGAGATACCATTTTTAGGGCAAATCCTCACTCCTCATGAATTCCGCATGGACCCTGCCAAGGTTCAAGCTGTGGCGGAATGGGTCCAACCTGCCTCCCTTAAGGCGTTACAGTGTTTTTTAGGGTTCGCCAACTATTACAGGAGATTTATTGCCAACTTCTCGGTCGTCGCTAAGCCTCTTACGGACCTTACCCGCAAGGGTGCTGATGTCCTCCATTGGCCCCCTGAGGCCGTCCAGGCCTTTGAGACTCTCAAGAAGTGCTTTATCTCGGCCCCCGTGCTGATTCAGCCCAACCAAGAGGAGCCATTTATTGTGGAGGTTGACGCTTCCGAGGTGGGAGTGGGGGCCGTCTTGTCCCAGGGTACCAGCTCCCTCACCCATCTCCGCCCCTGTGCTTACTTCTCTAGGAAGTTTTCGCCCATGGAGAGTATCTATGATATTGGCAACCGCGAACTTCTAGCCATTAAATGGGCTTTTGAGGAGTGGCGGCACTTCCTGGAGGGGGCCAGACACCAGGTAACGGTCCTTCGGGATCACAAGAATCTGGTTTTCCTAGAATCGGCCCGGAGGCTTAATCCTAGACAAGCTCGGTGGGCACTATTCTTTACCAGATTTAATTTCTTGGTTACCTATAGTGCTGGGTCCAAGAATATTAAGGCTGATGCTCTGTCACGTAGTTTCATGGCCAATCCTCCTTCCGAGAAGGTTCCTGCTTGTATTTTACCCCCTGGTATAATCGTCTCTGCCACGGATTCTGATTTAGCTTCTGATATCGCGGCTGATCAGGGTGCAGATCCCGGGAACGTCCCTGGGGACAAACTGTTTGTTCCCCTGCAATACCGGCTGAGGGTACTCAGGGAAAACCATGACTCCGCTCTATCTGGTCATCCTGGCATCTTGGGCACCAAACACCTCATTACCAGAAACTATTGGTGGCCTGGGTTGCCTAAAGATGTTAGGGCTTACGTCGCCGCTTGTGAGGTTTGCGCTAGGTCCAAAACCCCTAGGTCCCGACCTGCGGGCCTACTACGTTCCTTGCCCATTCCCCAGAGACCTTGGACCCATATCTCCATGGATTTTATCACCGATTTGCCTCCATCTCAGGGCAAGTCGGTGGTGTGGGTGGTAGTCGACCGCTTCAGCAAGATGTGCCACTTTGTGCCCCTTAAGAAGCTACCTAACGCCAAGACGTTAGCTTCTTTGTTTGTGAAACACATCCTGCGTCTCCATGGGGCCCCAGTCAATATCGTTTCTGACAGAGGGGTACAATTTGTTTCCTTATTTTGGAGAGCTTTTTGTAAAAAGTTGGAGATTGATCTGTCCTTCTCCTCCGCCTTCCATCCCGAAACTAATGGCCAAACGGAAAGGACCAACCAATCCCTGGAACAATATTTAAGGTGTTTCATCTCTGACTGTCAATTCGATTGGGTCTCATTCCTTCCCCTTGCTGAATTTTCCCTGAATAACCGGGTCAGTAACTCGTCAGGGGTCTCCCCGTTTTTCTGTAATTTCGGGTTTAACCCAAGGTTCTCCTCCGTCTCCCCTGGTTGTTCCAATAATCCAGAGGTAGAGGAAGTTCATCGGGAACTGTGCACGGTCTGGGCCCAGGTTCAGAAGAACCTAGAGGCGTCCCAGAGCGCACAAAAGATTCAGGCGGATAGTAGACGTTCTGCTAACCCCCGGTTTGTCGTCGGGGATTTGGTCTGGTTGTCGTCCAGGAACTTGCGCCTTAAGGTCCCGTCCAGGAAGTTTGCTCCCCGATTTATTGGACCTTATAAGATCATTGAAGTCCTCAACCCTGTATCCTTCCGTCTGGAGCTCCCCCCATCCTTTCGCATACATGACGTCTTCCATGCCTCCCTCCTTAAACGCTGCTCCCCGTCCTGGTCCCCCTCGAGGATACCTCCTGTTCCCGTTCTCACCCCTGAGGGGGTGGAATTCGAGGTGGCCAAGATTATGGACAGTAGGATGGTCCAGGGCTCCCTCCAGTACCTGGTCCATTGGAGAGGATACGGGCCGGAGGAGAGGACTTGGGTACCTGCCCGTGATGTTCACGCTGGGGTATTGATCAGGAGGTTCCACCTTCTCTTCCCCACTAAACCGGGTCCCCTTAGTAAGGGTCCGGTGGCCCCTCATAAAAGGGGGAGTACTGTTAGGGATCTGCCAGGTACTTCATCTAGGTATACTCCTGGGATTAATCAATCCACACCTGAGGCCAGACCTGTTCGACTGACACCATCTCCCACCAACCAGGGTGGCAGGCTCAGGAGTGGGAGAGCCTATCGCGGCCTGGTCTGTCGGAGTTAGCTCCGCCCCCTGCCCTTTATTACCTGCCCTGTTCTCTCCCTCAGTGCTTGTAATTCTTTTGGATTCCTGGCCCCACTGCTGCTTGCTCCAGCCTGCTTCTGCCGTGCTTCTGCCTTGCTGCAGTTCTGCTTGACCTGCTTTGCTTTGCCCCTGGCTTGCTTCTGTCTCCGTGCCCGCTCGGGTGTACTCACTTCGTCCTGGTCCTGACTGTTCGTTCGCCGCTCCGTTTCCTCGTGGCGTTCCGTGGCTACTGCCCCTTCCCTTGCGTGTTCCCTGTTTGTCTTCCTGTGCACTTAGACAGCGTAGGGACCGCCGCCCAGTTGTACCTCGTCGCCTAGGGCGGGTCGTTGCAAGTAGGCAGGGACAGGGCGGTGGGTAGATTAGGGCTCACTTTCCCTTCACCTCCTTCCTGCCATTACACATTTCACAAAAAATTTGCAACATCAATGAACAGCTCGCAACTGCGAGTATAACAGAAACAGAATAAATACAAACATGTATGGCATATCGACTTGCATTTGTTAAGCAATTAACATGACTTCCCCTATTCCCGATCACGACTTAGGTCATTAAAGAGTAGCTCCTCCCCCTTTATCCCCTATCTACTACTAGACTAAAGTTGTAAGCCTCCTAAAGTGCCAGCCAGAAGCTGCGTATGATACCACGCTGTGTGTCTAAACGGCGCAACAATTTCCACCACCTCAGTCGCTGTGCATTGCGTTTCTATAAATAGCTGCCATTTAGCAAACAACTTTTTGGCTCCCGTTTCTTTCCTTCTTTCTACCTCCACTCGTTCAAGGGCTAACAATTGTTTCAAACGAGACACGATCATATCAATGTCCGGTGTATCAGCTTCCAGCCATTTACATAGAAGGCATCTCAGTGCCACTAACAAAATTGTGTGCACCATGGGGGGAAGAGATTTCGTTCCTCCAGCAACCTCTACCTCTGGCGGTCGTGCCTGATGGAACAGCAGCGTTTGGGGCGTCATTGGAAGGTTTGCTTTCCAATGATCTGAAATATAGTTGCGTATCATTACCCAGTACCGATTAGTATGAGCACAACCCCATACTCCGTGCCACAAATTCGTCAGGGGGGTATTGCATTTGGGACAGCTCGTGATGCGATCGGGGAAGGACTGTGAAGGCAGAATATTGAAGCCATATATAGCCGCATGCATTAATTTGAAATAGGTTTCCCTCCAGCTCTCGTTAATGACCACCTTCCGTACCGTCTCCCAACCCCCCAATATGGTCTCTCCTATCTCCGGATCATGCGTCCACCGTTCCCAGACTTTGAACATTACCCGTTGTTATGGGCGGAGGAAATACTCCCCG
The DNA here is from genome assembly GCF_050947455.1 of Rhinoderma darwinii. Classification (NCBI taxonomy): domain Eukaryota; kingdom Metazoa; phylum Chordata; class Amphibia; order Anura; family Rhinodermatidae; genus Rhinoderma; species Rhinoderma darwinii. The sequence continues at coordinate 259,476,966 of NC_134689.1, read as the reverse complement.
AGTGCTCTATACAACCGCGCGATAGTCGCCTGAAGAGCCACTGGGCCAATGACCTCATCTAACATATGAGTGGTGGCCTCCTTATTTAAATCTCTGAGCCTAGGGGTACAGAATGACCGCACCTGGAGAACTTGTAGGAAATTAGCGCTGTCCTCTAAGGGATTGAGTTTAGCCCTGATTTCCGATCCGGTTAACCATCTCCTTTCCTCTGTATGCATAAGGTCCCCTGCATTACTAATACCTGCATTCCCCCAAGAGGCAAATCTGTCTCTACTGTCTACTCCCGGTAAAAATTCCGGGTGTCCACACAACGGCATGTGCTTGGATAGTAGATAAGGCAAGTCAAAAATTTTATGAACCACTTTCCAGGCTAAGACTGTATCTCTCCGAACAATGGAGGTTTTGAGACGGCACGGAAGAGAGGCCACCCGACAATGCAACAAGGCCTTTAAGTTCCAGGGTGAGGCATACTCCCCCTCTAGATCTAAGTTGGAATAATGGTTCGTTTCATGAAGCCAGTCCACTACATGTCGAAAGAGGCACACCACATTATATCCCCTAATATTAGGAAATTTCAGCCCCCCCTCATGCTTGTCCCTCATGAGCTTAGTGAGTGCAATGCGAGGCCTCTTTCCCGCCCATATGGATTTTGTAAATGCCGAATTCAGCTTAGAGACGTCCCCATGTTTCAGTTAGAGCGGGAGTGTTTGAAAGGGATATAGCAATCTGGGGAAACTGACCATCTTAATTAGGTGGCACCTCCCCAGAAGGGATATCGGTAACTGACTCCATCTGGTGAGTTCCGCCTGCATTTTTTTAAACAGTGGTGGATAATTCAAGCCATACAAGGTTTCAGGTGCCTTCCCTATCTTAATTCCCAGATAAGTGATGCATTGTTTCACCGGGGATATCCCACATCCCAAAGATTGCCAAAAAGTCCCAGGTAATGGTTTGCCCAACTCCAGCAGTTCACTTTTAGATACATTGACTTTGTATCCCGAGCATTGCCCAAAGTCCTGCAAAAAGCGAAAGACTGGCAATAAGTGTTCTTGAGGATTCGACAGAAACAAAATAACATCATCAGCGAACAAGGCTAGCTTGACCACCAAAGACCCCACCTGGATACCTCTGAACACTGCCGACTCTTCCAGAAATCTAGCCATTGGTTCAAGTGCTAGATTAAATAAAAGTGGCGACAAGGGACATCCCTGCCGGGTCCCTTTATAATATTGGAAGGGAGCCGACAGAAACCCTGAAGATTAGACACACGCTTGGGGATTAGTATAGACCCCCTTCAGAAAGATCCGAAAGGCTCCCTGGACATTCATCTTGTCTAACACCATCCCCAGCCATTCCCACTGTATGTTATCAAACGCTTTCTCTGCATCTAGCGCTAAGAGTGTCGGCCGGGTACCTGGCCGCGGATCGTGTCGGACTGTTTCTAGTACTGTTAACACCTTACGCAGGTTAGTCACTGCTGCCCTGCCCTTTACAAAACCCACTTGGGATCTTCCCACCAATGTCGGTAAATACACGGCCAAACGATTGGCTAAGATTTTTGTAAGTAGTTTCTGGTCTTGGTCTATCAATGATATTGGTCGGTAGGACCCCGGGTCCAGAGGGTCCTTTTCCTTTTTGGGCAGCACCTTTATATGTGCAATTTTGGCCTCCATTGGTAGCGTACCGGTCTGTAATAAAATATTATAATATTCCACCAAGATGGGGCTAATCTCTTCTCTGAGGGACTTAAAAAACTCACCCGTGAACCCATCCGGCCCAGTGGCCTTCCCATTAGATAAGGTCCTAATGGTATCCACTATCTCTTCCACCGTGATTTCTGCGCTCAGCAGCTCGTTCTGCTCCTGCGTGAGGCCAGGCAGCTTTACCTTCTCCAAAAATTCCTTTCCTTTTTGGGTGTCGACAGGCGTGTCTGAGTACAGGGCCTGATAATATGTACGCAGTATAGTGTTTATGGTTTTTGGATCCACTGTGGGAAGTCCTTTGGCGTCTTTAAGGGTTAAAATGTGTGACGGTGTATACCTCCCCTTCGCCAATCTTGCTAGTAATTTGCCCGCTTTATTACCGAAACGCATAAGGTCAGCATCAAATTGAGACCGATAAATGCTTTCTCTTTTGTCTAGCCATTGATCATACTGTCGCTTGGCTTACCTCCAAGCCTCTCCCAGAGACGCTGATGGAGATTGTAAAAATGCGCACCTTAAACGGTCGCTCGCCGTCTTATACCCTTCGGTGGTTTTACGTTTAAAATTGGTCATAAATTGTATGATTTTCCCGCGAATTACCGCTTTAGCTGTACGCCAGTATAACGACGGGTCCGTACGGTGTGGTGCATTATCCCCGTCAAATTCCGTCCACCAGCCCTTTAGCTTCTGTACAAAGCCCTCATCCGCCACCAGAAAGGAGGGGAACCGCCAAATAAAATCCAGTCCCTTAGCTACCGCGTCTGCCAAAGTAATTGTGATTGGGGAGTGGTCAGAGATGACCATATCTTCTATTGCCGCGTCACGTAGCCGGCGGGAGAAAGCGTCGTTCACCAGTAAGTAATCGATGCGCGACAACGACTGATGTACATGAGAAAAGTGTGTGTACTCCCTCGCATCGGGGTGCAAACTCCTCCAAGCATCTGTGAGGGCCGTGTGTCTCAAAAAATCTGGCAGGATCCTATCCCTCTGTCTCTGCAAAATGAGCCCTACACTTCTATCCTCCCTAGCGGACCTTGCGGTATTAAGGTCTCCCCCTAGCACCAGCAGCTTAGTGCGATCCTGCTGGAGTTGGGTTTCCAATTTACCAAAGAATTCTGCGTTTGCCGCATTAGGCCCATAAACATTATGGATGCTAATAGTTTCCCGTGCATGCTCCATCACTAGATGTATCCAACGACCCTCATCATCACATTCCTGGGACACCACCGTAAAAGCCAAATTTTTGTGCACCAATATTATCACTCCCGCTTTACCGTCTCTTGCGGCCGAGCCAAAAACTTGGCCCACCCAAAGCTTTTGTAGATATTTAAATTCAGATTCGGTAAGGTGGGTTTCCTGTAACAGGGCTACATCTGGACGTAATCTCTTCATATGTCGTAAGAGTTTGGTCCGTTTCTGTGGGGATCTAAGCCCCTTAACATTCCATGAAACTATTTTCATGTTATTGGGCTATGTCTAAGGTGAGATAAGGTGTCCAAAAATCGTGACCGAGTCGGGGTGTCAGAGCCATCTTTCCCTAAGTGCCATGCATGAACATTTAAAACTCGGCCAAAACCCGGCCTAGAAAACAAAGCTAAACTCCAACTCAAAGCCTTCAGACTTTGTTCAGAAAACCTTGAAAAAACGCCTGTGACAAGGGCAGTCATCTTCCTAGTACACATTGACGTCAGAGACTTCACTTTTTTCTGTTGTGCACCAACACCTCCCTCCCTCCCACCCCCTCCCAGACCTGCGTAGCAGAAATTTCCAACCGACCGAGCCTTACCCGCCCAACATCTCATCCTTGACCAGCAAACTCTAGCAGCCGATACCCGGTCCGATAGCAACGGGTCAACCCCCAGTTTCCGCTCCATTCACCATGTAGCATTTAGACCTGATCACTGTTCCACTTCAAGGTTTCCCCCAGCAACCATCCAGGAGCCCCTACCTAGACTTCCCCTCGTATTTGACTGCAATGGTCCTAGCCAAACTCATTAGAGAGACCAGCCTCGTAAAATTCCCGCTCGAAGAGCCCCGCCCACTAACGAGCATGGACTGCATAACCTTGAAACCAGCTCGAGCTCAAACTCAAGCCCCTAGCAGTGCAACTACGTCATTATATCCTTAATATTATAACGGCATTATAATATTAGGGCAGTATATCAGAATGCATACAGTTTGGCATGAAAACATTTGGCAACAGACTGAAATATTGTAGTGATAAAAGACTAACGTGTGCAACCATCAAGCCATATCATTCTCTGCTAATATCTGTAATAACTGTAAACTTATCTGCTTAAGATCGGAGCCTGCAATTGCTCTACAGCGTCCTCAGGACCCTCGCATAACGTATGAGGGTATCACAAAAAAACATTAGTCCTCAATCTTCAATCCGAGGACGCGGACCTGGTATGATCACGTGGACGTCTTTGCGGCTTCGGAGACGCACCTCTGTTCCTGGCTCTTCCTCCGCGTTCTCTGCCAGGTGTGGGCAATAAAGCTCCAGCCCAAGTCCGCTCCATATCCAAACGACTCCCTCCGACTTCTCTTGACTTGTGGCGCGGGCTGTGGTCTGGAGTGCGTCGCACCTCGTGCCGGGGGCAGCTTCCACATAGCTCTGTCAGAGCCTCCTCCGCATCCTTCGCTGTGGCGAACATCTTGATCCGCCTGTTTGCCTGGAACGCTCGTAAGATAGCTGGATACTGCAGGTTAAAGCGCACCTTCACTTGAAACAGCTCCGTACAGATCTTGCTGAAGGTTCGCCTACGTTTCGCGACCTCCGTAGAATAATCCTCAAAAAGTAGCACTTTCATGCCCATTATCTCCAAGGGTCGGGATCTGCTTCGATATGCCTTCATCATTGCCACCTTGTCATTATAATCCAACAGCTTAAAGATGACTTGTCTGGGGCGAAGTGAACTGCTGCTGTTGTCTGCTGGTGGTAGATTTCTTGGGTCCGGTCCCACCCTGTGTGCCCTCTCCACCCGGCATGGACGTGGGAGACCCAATGCTGCCGGCAGCGATCTCTCGCATATACGCTGCAACTCAGAAGGGACCACCGTTTCCTTCAGGCCCACTACTCGCAGGTTACTCCTCCTGGATCGGTTTTCCAGGTCCTCCACCTTTTCCCCCAACTGCGTAGTACTGGATAGCACCGTTTTAAGCTTGGACTACAGGCGCTCATTCTCATCCACCAGCAGCGATACACGTTGCTCCAATTCGTTAGTCCTGGAGGTTACTTGTGCCAGGTCTGCATGCATGCAGTTGAGCGACTCTTGCACCGTTTTTTCCAGCGCTTTCTGCAGGTCGGGGGCTATGCGTTTAGCCACTACATGAGCCAATGCTATATAATCCACAGGTGCGTGGTTAGAAGAGGTTATGGGCTCTGCTGGGCTTGTAATCGGTGACTGGGACTGGGGCCGTAGCTGTTCCTCATCCTGTGAATACAGCAGGGGAGCAGTGGCGGGAAACGCCGCCATCTTACCTCCCCTGTTTACTCCCGCGTCTAGATCATCCATGACTGGCTTATCTGCGCTCCTGAGGAGGTATTGGTCCATGCAGGCACCCCCGGGTACTCTTCTGTGTGTAGGGCCGGTGTCGGTGTCTGTCAGTCGGTTGTCGCCACCGAAGTGGCTTTTACAGATAAGCAGGCTAGTCGGGAGCGGGAGCTCAGTCACACGCGTCCTGCATCGCCAGTGCCGGAACCGGAAGTCCTGAGAGTCTTTTTGATGCCAGGGTGCCCAGAAACCCTGGAGGCATGACCCCAGCAAAGAACACAATCCCTTTGTTTGTGTAGGTCTTTCCTTGGGGAATGTGTACCACTTCAGCTGGAGCAGCGATCATAATACGTTTAGGATCTATAATAAACTGAGGTCTGGGCTCTTGGTCTGTGGGGTCAAAACAGCGAGATAAGGTGTTAGCCTTGATATTCTTTCCAGCAGGTCTGTAGTGAAGCTGAAAATCAAATCTGGAGGAGAATAATGCCCATCGTGCTTGGCGAGAATTCAGGCGTTGAGCAGTCTGCAAGTATAGGAGGTTCTTATGATCTGTGTAGATGATGATAGGATGCTGTGTACCCTCAAGCAAATGTCTTCCTTCCTCCAGAGCCAATTTAATAGCCAAAAGTTCTTTATCTCCAATATCATAATTTTTTTCAGCGGATGTGAATGATTTGGAGAAAAAAACACAGGCCACCAGTCTCCCTATACAAGTCTTTTGTGAAAGAATAGCTCCGACTCCCACAGATGAAGCATCGACCTCCAGAACAAAGGGTTTGGTGGAATCCGGTCTATGAAGGACTGAAGCAGAAGAGAAGACAATTTTAAGAGATTGGAATGCGTCTTCATCCTCCGTGGTCCAGTCTTTGGCATTAACCCCCTTTTTTTGGTCAGTGCAGAAATAGGAGCTGTAATAGAGGAGAAGTGAGGAATAAACTGGCAGTAATAATTTGCGAATCCCAGCAGGTGTTGGACAGCTTTGAGTCCTTGCGGACGAGGCCAGTTGAGAATTGAAGATAGTTTGGCTGGATCCATTTGAAGTCCCTGGTAGGAAATGACATACCCCAAGAAAGGCAGGCTGGTTTTCTCGAAGAGGCATTTCTCTAGTTTGGCAAACAAAGAGTTCTCTTGCAGACGCTGTAACACTTGGCGCACATGCACACGATGAGTTTGAATATTGGCAGAAAATATTAAAATGTCATCTAGGTATACCACCACACAGCTGTACAACAGATTCCGAAAAATGTCATTAACAAATGCCTGGAAAACGGCAGGAGCATTACAAAGTCAGAAGGGCATGACGAGGTATTCAATATGCCCATCACGAGTGTTGAATGCGGTCTTCCATTCGTCTCCCTCACGGATACGGATGAGGTTATAAGCTCCACGAAGGTCTAGTTTGGTGAAAATTCTCGCCCCCTGTAGACGGCCAAAGTGTTCCGAGATCAATGGTAATGGGTACTTGTTCTTTAGCGTGATATTATTCAAACCATGGTAATCAATACAAGGACGCAGGGAGCTATCTTTTTTCCCCACAAAGAAAAACCCTGCGCCAGCAGGGGAGGGGGACTTACGGATGAATCCTCTCTCCAAATTTTCTTGGATATACCGAGACATGGCCTCCGTATCGGGCAAAGACAAAGGGTAGACTCTACCTCTAGGAGGCGTGGTGTTGGGGACCAGGCCTTTGGCACAGTCGTATGGCCTGTGAGGAGGCAGCGATTCAGCTTGTTGTTTACAGAAAACATCTGAGAAGCTTTTGTATGGTGTAGGAAATCTTGCTGAGTTAGGTTCTGTAGACTGAGGCATGGGTGGGCGAATAAATTGTAGACAATGTTGGTGACAGAAGTCACTCCAGCTGGTAATTTGACCTCCAGTCCAGTCAATAACAGGAGAGTGCTTCTGCAATCACGGTAGACCCAGTAGTAAAGGGTTCAGAGAGTTCTTTAAAACATAGAAGGAGATACAAGAGAATGGGCTCGGTGACGAGATAGATAATCTCCTGTAGAAGCCTCCCATCTACGGAAGCAATGAACAAAGGTTTGGTTCATTTTTGCACTGGGATTTGGTAGCAATTTACCAAGGACTGGCACAGAAAATTCCCAACAGATCCGGAATCTAGGAAGGCTTGGACGCAGAAAGTGGTTCCTGCAATGGACAGTTTTGCTGGTACGGTCATCTTTTGAGAGGAAGGTATTCTACCTAGGGTAGCCTCTCCTACTTGCCCTAGGCGTTGGAGTTTTCCGGCCTCACGGGACAGTCTTTGAGGAAGTGCGTTTTTCCACCACAATATAAACATAGGTTCAACTTACGTCTTTTCTGGCGCTCCTCAGGCGTGAGTCTTGTTCTCGCCACCTGCATGGGTTCGTCCGACTGAGCGGAAGATGAGGCAAGAAGGGGCCTTTGAAGGTTGGTGCCAACCGTGATGTCCGATTGCCTCGAGCAGATTCTTGTTGTCTTTCACGGAAACGTAAATCAATCCGATTAGCAAGAGTAATCAAGTCATCCAAGGACGGTGGAAGGTCTCAAGTTCATCCTTGATTCGGCCCGCCAGACTCTCCCAGAAGGTAGATACCAAAGCCTCATTATTCCTCTGGAGTTCTGTAGCCAGGGTGCGAAATTGAATGGCGTATTGGCCTACAATGGAGGTTCCGTGCCGGAGCTTGAGAAGAGAGGAAGCTGCAGAAGAGGCTCGACCCGGTTCTTCAAACACCCTTTTAAAAGTGGAGAGAAAGCTCTGAATATTATACATGATGGGGTAATTTCTCTCCCACAAGGGCGATGCCCAAGCCAGCGCTTCACCAGACAGCAAGGACAGGATGTAGGCCACCTTAGCCCGGTCTGAGGAAAAATGATGCGCCATGACTTCGAAATGGATGGTGCATTGATCAAGAAATCCCCTGCAGGTCTTGGGGTCTTCCTCATAGCGGGCAGGTGTAGGTAAATGTAGACCTGGACTGTAGACAGGAGCTAGTTGTGGTGGTGGTGGTATCAGAGGTGCCGGAGACGCTAGTTCGTTCAAACGAGTGGACACATTTTGCTGCAGCTGAAAAAGCTGATCTTGGCAGACTCGTTGTGTAGAAAGATCCTAAGCCATATCAGCCGTGTCAGGCAGGGCTGTGTCAAGGGGATCCATGGCTTGTTAAAACTATAACGGCTCTTACCGGTTTGTTTGTAGATCCTTTGTGTCGTCTGGGAGATGGTGCTTGTAATCCAGGGCAACGCTTGGCACAGCGAGTTAGAGGCGGTCGGATGGTAAGGCAGAAGTCAGGACAGGCAGCAGACGTCGGAACAGGTATGGATAGCAATAGGTCAAGGCAGGCGGCAGGCGTCATAACGGGTATGGATAGCAATAGGTCAAGGCAGGCGGCAGGCAAGGATAGTCAAGTTCAGGCAGAGGTCAACAACGGGAAATCCAGACATGGCAGAAGGGAAGGAAACAGAGAACCAGGGTACAGGGAAACTCATGGGGAACTTGGTTGAACAAGCATGGCTTAGAGGGAGGAGGATCCTTAAATAGGAAGTCTTTTGAATTAAGGCGCACGCCCTCTAGAGACAGCAGCCGCACATCGAGGATAACGGCCGCGGAGGAAGGTAAGGTATGCGCTTACCTAATGCTGCCCAGTGCCAGCAGAGCGTATGGATCTGGTAAGTGGAGCTCGGGATGAGCATGAGGTAATGGAGGACGCAGGAACCGGAGCAGAGGCCGTGAGGAAGACGGGGAACGGCGCGGCAGCCGTTACAGGCACCTTTCCTTGTCACAGTAGAAAATGCAAGACCTGTACCAACATCTTGTCATCAAACACCATCCACATACCAAACACGCAACAGGACTATAAAATCACTGGCATGTTCTCTTATACATCCTCCAATGTAGTGTACATGATCCTATGTACAAGGTGCATAGATAAAGGAATCTACATTGGTGAAACAATGCAAAAATTACAATCCAGGATTAATCTTCACAGACATACAATAAAAAATCAGCTGGATACACCGATGGGAAAACACTTCTCTGGACCAGATCACAGTTTGGCAGATTTAACCCCTTCCCGCCATCCGCCATATATATACGACGCACGCCGGGTGAGGGAATATGGAGCGGGCTCACGGGCTGAGACCGCTCCATGGAGCGAGTGTGTCGGCGGTGTGAGACCGCCGACACTTCCGGGTAACGAGCGGGATCCCGTTCGAGCGCGATCCAGCTTGTTTGACCCGTTAAATGCCCTGTTCGATAGCAATCGCGGCATTCAATTGACTAAAGACAGGGGGACGACCCCCTGTAATGTCCCAAGGCCCCCCGCTGCGAGATCGGGGGGAGCCGTTGGTTGGCACGGGAGCCTGGGGGCCTGATAAAGTCCCCCAGGTCCGCCATCTTTGTACTCCTATGAAGCCCTGGCTCCGGCAGGGCTTCATAGGAGACTGTCAGAATCGCGATGTACTGCAATACATTAGTATTGCAGTATATCGTGCAAGCGATCTAATGATGGCTGGTTAAAGTCCCCTAGGGGGACAAGTAAAGAACAGTAAAATAAAGTGTTTTTAACAAATAAAAAAAAATAAAAAAATTAAAGCACAAAAAAAACCTTTTTCCCATTTTCCCTCAAGCACAATGTAAAAAAATTAAAAAGCTAACATAACTGGTATCGACGCATCCGTAAAAGTCTGAACTATTACAATATATCATTATTTAGTCCGCATGGTGAACGATGTAAAAAATAAAAAATTTAAAATATCAGAATTGCTGTTTTTTGGTCCCTTCTTCTCCCACAAAAAATGAAATAAAAAGTGATCAAAAAGACTCAACTACCCCACAATTGTACCAATATAAACGGCAGCTCGCCTCGCAAAAAATAAGCCAACACACGGCTAAATCGACAGAAAAATAAAAACAATATGGCTCTCAGAATGTGGCGACAAAACTCAAATTTTTATTTTTAACAATCAGTTTTTTCCTTGTAAAAGTAGTAAAACATAAAGAAAACTATATAAATCTGGTATCACTGTAATCGTATTGACCTGCAGAATAAAGTTAACATTCTGTTTTTACCGTATGGTGAACGCCGTAAAAACAAAACTACCCAAAAGGTGGAGGAATCGTTTTTTTTCCTATTCTACCCCACATATATTTTTTTTCTCGTTTCCCACTACATTATATGGTACTAAAAATGGTGCTGTGAAAATCTACATCTCTCAAATATTGATGGAAAAATAAAAGAGTTCTGGCTTTTGGAAGGTGGGGAGGAAAATACAAAAGTGAAAATCTGAAAAATGGCTGCGGAAGGAAGGGGTTAAAGGTCCTAATTCTGAAGGGTCATTTTAAAAACAACAGAGAAAGAAAAATTTGGGAATTCAAGCTGATGATAAAATTCCATATTGACACAAGGCCTCAATCTAACACCTGAATTTATGAGCCACTACATGGACACACATCACATCCCCCATCAGACTGACTCCAGATCCCTTATCTCCTTAGACCTTATTCACACAACAGGGTTTCCCGGCCGGGCAACAGCCGTTCATAAAACGGCTGTCACACGGCCGCAGTAGGAAAAATAGACCCCTAATGGGGCTATTCCCACGACAGATTTTTTGACGGCCCGGGAAACCCGGCCGTCAAAAAAATGGGGCATGCCCTATTTTCGGCAGTTTACCCGGCTGTCCAGCTCCCATAGAAGTCTATGGGGCCAGGTAATACACGGCCATCACTTGAATGTGCTCCAAGTGACGGCCGTGTCTTCCGTCGCGCGCTCTCCTTTTCCTCCTCACAGTGCGAAGTGCATGTGAGGAGGAGGGTATTTTTTTGCTCCCTGTAGGAGCGAAATCCCCAATCCCCAGCCACAGCTTCGGCAACGCTGTGGCCGGGGATTGGGGATTCCGCTCCAGGAGAAGTCCGTGACTTCACTGTGTCCATATATGGACACAGTAACGTCACAGACTTCTGAAGCGGAATCCCCGGCGATGTGGCCAGGGATTCCGCTCCAGGAGAAGTCCCTGCCTTCACTGTCCATATATGGACACGGTGACGTCAGGGACTTTTGAAGCGGAATGCCCACCGCTGTGGCTGGGGATTTCGATCCAGGAGAAGTCCCTCACTTCACTGTCCATATATGGACAGTGAAGTGAGGGACTTCTCCTGGAGCCGTCCACTACAGGAAAGTAGAGGGGGTGCCATCTATCCGGGGGCGGTGACTATGTACAAGCGGGTTGTGTAGCACTACCTGTCATTCATTTGTAAACTTGCCTGACGAAGCGGCCCTTGTGCTCTGAAAGCTTGCATATAGAACTTTTTGGGTTAGCCAATAAAGGTATCATACCAACTATACTTTTGTCTTTATTGACACAGAAGTATTTAACATTGCATATTGTTTCTGGCTAACACGGTACTACACTATTTTTTACTGTACTATCTGTTGCACAAGTAGATACATGAAAATTTATTAAAATGCAAATTTTTGCTAATTTTCTCTAAATTTGTAAAGGATTTGCCAGACACAGGTTCTGTGTCGACGCTCGTGGGCAATCAGTCTGCACCTGCTCCTATGTCTGTGAGACTGACTCCATCTTCCACCACTCAGGATGGCAGGCTTAGGAGTGGGAGAGCCTATCACAGCCTGGCCAGATGGAGCTAGTTCCCGCCCACTGTCTATTTATACCTGCCTTTCCTGTTCCTCCTTTGCCTGTGATTCTTCTATGCTTGTTTCCTGGCTTGCTGCTCCTGCTTGTACTACTGATCCTCTGCTTGTTATAGACCTTGGCTTTCTTACCACTCTCCTGCTCAGCGTTTTGTACCTCGCACTCTCCTGGTTTGACTCGGCTCGTTCACCACTCTTGTTGCTCACGGTGTCTCCGTGGGCAGCTGCCCCGTTTCCCTACCTTCTGTGTACCCCTGTCTGTTTTGTCTGTCTTGCACTTACTGAGCGTAGGGACCGTCGCCCAGTTGTACCCCGTCGCTTAGGACGGGTCGTTGCAAGTAGGCAGGGACTGAGTGGCGGGTAGATTAGGGCTCACCTGTCTGTCTCCCTACCCTGTCATTACAAAATTTTGGTATTTTTCACAAAAAAAGAGTGACTGTATCGACGAACAAATTTTAACCCTAACTTAAAGTACAATATGTCCCGAGAAAAAAATCTCAGATTTGCTTGAAAAAATAAAGCATTTCAAAATTATTAGCACATAAAATGCCATGTCAGATTTGAAAAAAATGGGCTGGTCCATTAGGAGAAAACAGGCTGTGTCCTTAGGGGGTTAATTAATTCCACATTTGAGATATGCTGTTGCAAATTTTGCATTCGGGCTACAAGCTGCACCTCATGCATATATGTGATATGCCCTATAAATAAAAATTCACTTTAACCCCTATCCGCACCAGGACGTAACTGTCCGTCGTCGCGGGAGGTTACTTCTCGCACGAGGACGTACAATTACTGAGTTTTTCCCGGTGCACACTATCGGCGACAGTGTGCATCGGGAAACGGGAGGTCAGCTGTCGCCGACAGCTGACACTCCACTCTTGCCGACCAGCGGTCCTTTGCCGCTGGTTTCGGCGAATTAACCCCTTAGGTGCAATCGCCGAATTTTGGGGGTTTCTAACATATCGGCAGACCCCGGTCCCAAATCGCGGGGTTTGCCGATAGTTACTATGGCAAACGGAAGCCAAACAATGGCTTCCGGGTCTGCCATGGATGGAAGCCCATCAGGACCAACCTTTGGCTGGTCCTGATAGGCTTCCTGTCAGAGTGACAGGAAGTCACTGCGTCGTTCGCCGATGGCACACTGTCGGCGACAGTGTGCATCGGGAACTTGGAGATCAGCTGTCCAGTGTTGCCGATCAGCGGCTCATCGCCGCTGATTTCGGCAATTAACCCGTTACATGCGGGGCTCGATTGCGATCTCCGCATGTAGCGGGTTTGTAGCACATCAGCAGCCCCCATGCAATCGTGGGGGCTTCTGATGCTTGTGATGGCACCCGGGGGCCAGACAACGGCCCCCAAGTCTGCCATGTATGTCAGCCTATGAGGATCAGCCTCTGCTGATCCTCGTAGACCAACTGTCAGAGTGACTGTGACGTCACACTGACAGTTGGAATACGTTACACTACCTAGGTAGCAGTGGCGTAACTACCGCCGTAGCAGCAGTAGCGGCTGCTACGGGGCCCGCGGCATGAGGGGGCCCGTGTCGCCAGCCAGCACGGGCCCCCACCATGGCCGGAGGCTCCGCTAGCAGCCGCTATGGCTGCTACAGCGGGACGCCACTGAGCACTACGGCAGAGCAGGGAGGTATCTCCCCGCTCTGCCATTAACTGGTTCCCGACCGCTAGCTGTATTTTTACGGCCAGCGGTCAGGGTCCTTAAAACCCGAGCCATAGACTTTCTACGGCTCGGGTTTTAACTTGCTGCCCACGCGATCGGGCAGCTGAATGTCGGGTCTCCGGCTGTCAGTGACTGCCGGGGACCCTGAGGAGAGGATAGAAGCAGCTTTTGCTGCTTCTGTCTTCTCTGATCACTTGTACACAGCGCTGAATGCGCGCTGTGTACAGGAATAGAGACAGCAGCAGCGGCGCTGTCTCTATTCCTCACAGTGATCATGTGACTGGTCACATGATCGCCGGGTGCCGTTAGTGGCAGGCTGCTGCTGGGTCTTACTAGACCCAGCACAGCCCTATTAGTGATAATCGTCACTATCGGGCTGATTTCCCCTGTAACTGGGGCTGCTGTGCAGCTCCAGTTACAGTGGAAAAACATGGTGTAAAAGAAAAAAATATATATATAAAGTTCCCCAAAGGTCTTCTTTGACCTTTGGGGGACAGACCATAGTAATAAAAAAATAATAAAGTAAAGTGCAAAAAAAATTTAAATACACATAAAATACCCACCCCAAAAAAACGTTCCCCCTCCGCCAAACATTGTTGTAACGCTAGCGCTGACCCAATTACCCTAATATAGACATGCAATATATAAAAATTTACGGTAGACAATGGCGATCACAAATAAAAGGTCTATTTTAGGGTAAAACTATGTTATAACCAAAAACAAATAGCTCAAACGTAAAAAAGCTTATTTTTTTACTATTATTTTCAAACTTTATGAATAAAAATTCTAAAATAGCAAAAAAGGTGTATAAAAACGATAAAAAATGAAACCTGCATTGTCTACGGAAAAAAAACGTCACAAAAATCACGTCGTTAGCCCAACAAATAAAAAAGTTATAGCCATTTAACTAACACGTGCTAAAAATGGCTAAACGGTGTCTGGTCCTGAAGGCGCAAAATAGAGCAAAAGACATGTATCCCCTATCCACAGAACATGTATCCCCTCTCCACAGGATCTCCACAGGACAGGGGATACACGTGTGATCGCTGGCATTGATAGGGAGAACGGGGGACTGAAAGTCCCCTGAAGTTCTCCATCACAAACCTCGGACTTCCGGGGTCTGTGTCGGCAGCTCCGGAGAAATGAATGGAGCGCCAGTCGTGCTTGTGCGCATTCGTGACCAGCGCTCCTTTAATTTTTATTGAGCTGCGCAGACGCCGGAAGTCCGAGGTTAGTCATGGAGAAGTTCAGGGGACTTTCAGTCCCCCGTTCTCCCTATCGCTGCCAGCGATCACACATGTATCCCCGATCCTGTGGAGAGGGGATACATGTATTTTGTAGGACACACTGTAGGTCGCATTTTTGTTGGGAGGGGGGACGCTGTATGGCGTTCCCTACAGGGGGGGGGCGCTGTATGGCGTTCCCTACAGGGGGGGAGCTGTATGGCGTTCCCTACAGGGGGGGAGCTGTATGGCGTTCCCTACAGGGGGAGCTGTATGGCGTTCCCTACAGGGGGGGAGCTGTATGGCGTACTCTACAGGGGGATGTATGGCTCTATCTACAGAGGGGGGGCTGTATGGCGTTATCTACAGGGGGGCTGTAAGAAAGGCACTATCTACAAGGGGGGGGGGGTTGTGTGACACCCAGGGGAGGGGGGCCCCAGTCAAAAGTTTACTATGGGGCCCAGTCTTTCCTAGTTACGCCCCTGCTAGGTAGTGTAATGTATTCTAGCAGCGATCAGAGCTGCAGGTCAAAAAAAGAAAGTGTAAAAAGTAAAAAAAAAGTTAATAAACAAAAATATAAAGTGTAAAAAGTAAAAAAAGTTAATAAAAATGTTTTATAAAAGTGTAAAAATAAAAGGTTTTGTTTTCCTATAATAAGTCATTTATTATAGCGAAAAAATGAAACCGTTAAAAAAAAAGTACACATATTTGGTATCACCGTGTTCGTAATGACCCAAACTATGAAACTATAATGTTCATTTTTCCGCACGGTGAACGCCGCAAACAAAATAAACGGAAAACTGTCAGCATCGCTATTTTTTGGTCACCACCCCTCCCAAGATATAGAATAAAAAGTGATCAAAAAGTCGCATTACCCCAAAATGGTACCAATAAAAACTACAACCCGTCCCGCAAAAAACAAGACCTCCCACAGCTTTTTTGACGAAAAAATAAAAAAGTTGCGGTTCAGAATAGCGTGTCTCAGAAAATAAATTATTTTATAGAAACTTAATTTTATTGTGCAAACGCTGCAAAACTTTAAAAAAACGATACATATATGGTATCGGCGTAATCGTACCGACTGGCGGAATAAATTAAACCGTAATTTATTGCGCACGGTGAACGCTGTAATAAATAAAGAATTTAAAGCGCCAAAATCGCTGTTTTTTGGTCACCTTAGCTCTAAAAAAGATCCTGAGGGGCCAAAATGCTAACTATACCCCTAGAAAAATTCCTTGAGGGGTGTAGATTCCAAAATAGGGTCACTTTTAGGGGGTTTCCAGTGTTTTGGTCCCTCCAGGGCGTTGCAAACCCGACATGGCACTGAAAACCAATCCAGCAAGATCTGCGCTCCAAAATACAAAAGGCGCTCCTTCCCTCCTGAGCCCTGCTGTGGGTCCAAACATCAGTTTACGACCACATATGGGGTATTGCCGTAATCGGGAGAAATTGCTTTACAAATGTTGGGTGGCTTTTTCTCCTTTATTCCTTGTAAAAATGAAAAAATTCTATGTTTCCACAGAAAAATAGGTGATTTTCATCTTCACAGACTAATTCCACTAAATTCTGCAAAAAAACTGTGGGGTCAAAATGCTAACCATACCCCTAGAAAAATGCCTTGAGGGGTGTAGTTTCCAAAATGGGGTCACTTTTTGGGGGTTTCGACTGTTTAGGTACCACAAGACCTCCTCAAACCTGATATGGTGCCTAAAATATATTCCTAAAAAAGGAGGCCCCAAAATCCACTAGGTGCTCCTTTGCTTCTGCGGCCTGTGTTTCAGTCCATTAGGACACTAGGGCCACATGTTGGATATTTCTAAAATCTGCAGAATCTGGGCAATAAATATTGAGTTGTGTTTCTCTGGTAAAACCTTCTGTGTTACAGATTTTTTTTTATTACAAATGAATTTCGGCAAAAAAAATGAAATTTGTAAATTTCACCTCTACTTTGCCTTAATTCCTGTGAAACGCCTAAAGGGTTAAAATACTTTCTGAATGTGGTTTTGAATACCTTAAGGGGTGCTGTTTTCAAAATGGGGTGATTTATGGGGACAGAACTGAACTGGTTCGTGAAAAAATGGCCTTTTGAAATTTTATTGAAAATATGAGAAATTGCTGCTAAAGTTCTAAGCCTTGTAACGTCCTAGAAAAATAAAAGTATGTGAAAAAAAATTATGCAATCATAAAGTAGACATATGGGGGATGTTAACTAGTAACTATTTTGTGTGGTATTACTATCTGTTTTACAAGCAAATACATTTAAATTTAGAAAAATGCTCATTTTTGCAAATTTTTGCTAAAATTTGACGTTTTTCACAAATAAATATTGAATTTATCGACTAAATTTTTTCACTAACATAAAATACAATATGTCACGAGAAAACAGTCTCAGAATCACTTGGATAGGTAAAAGCATTCCGGAGTTATTACCACATAAAGTGACACATGTCAGATTTGAAAAAATCATCTGTGTCCACAAGGCCAAAACAGGCTGTGTCCTAAAGGGGTTAAACTGCATATGTTTAACAAAAAAAAAAAATCTAAAAAAATGTGACACTCAAGTTGATGTAAGCAATTGCTGGCCTGTTTTATATGAGGCATGAACACCATACTAGGATATCCTCATATACTTCTCATCTGGCTCATACTATTGCTGGATTGATGTTTAACAAACTGAGTCTACCTCTTATCACATTCAAAATTCATTGGTTCCTCCTCTTCATTTTCACACGGTATATTTACATGCTGAAAGTACAAAAGTAATTTATTTAGTTACACAATTTGGATTTTGCCCCTATGATAAGTAGTATTATTGGAAAATGTAATAGAACATTTAGGGCACGTTCAGACGTGGCAGAATTTTTCCGCTGCAAATGTTGGTGCAGATTTGGGGCAATTACGCAACGAATCTGCACCAACTTTTGCATATTTGACAGGTAATTCAGACGTTGCAGAAAACACAGCGGACTTGCCACAGATTTCAGTTTTTGCACTGCAAAGGCTGAAATACGCAGTGAAATTCCGCTTCTTCTCCGCAACAGACAGTGCATGCTGCAGACTGAAAATTCCGCACCGCACCGCAGCCTATGGTCCGCAGCGGAGTTTTCCGCAACGTCTGCACGAAGATAAATAAAAAGGTGTGGAAACCAATGGGCAAACTGTCTGCTAAGGATTTCCACTGCGGACTGTCCACAGTGGAATTCCACCGCAATTCCGCCACGTCTGAATGTGCCCTAAGGCCGGGTTCCTACGGGTCGTATACTCTGCGTAAAAGCTGCACAGAGTATCCGACCTGTAACCCGCAGCACCTTTCATCCGAAAAACTTTGATTTCAGTGAAGAAAAGCAGGAACAAAAAAGCAACGAAAACGCAGTATAAATTGACATGCTGCGGATTTAAATTCCGCACCGCAGCGCTGTCCACTTCCACTTTGCTGCTACTGTAAATGGTGTTGAATCCCGCAGGGTTTACTTTACATGGGAACCCGGCCTTAGGCCATGTTCTGCCATACACAAATCCGTTTGTTTATTTTTCTGCCATGGATTGCCCAGTGGATCCACAAACGCATTAGCCTCATTGTAATTCAGTGGAGATAATCCACAGCTTGTTACAGACAAGTGCACTTTTACAGAAACACGTAAAAAGGGCAAAAGAAAAAAAAGCATAGGGGTCTATTCATACGTTGCAGTCAAATAGGGCCAGACTTAGGGGTGTGCGACCTGTGAGAGTGCACAGGGCGTTGTGGCCTACCCGCATGTAGGGGGCACCACTGGGCAGGCTGTTTGAGCTCCATGTACTCTGCTCCTCCTTGCACACAAAGAGGAAACAGAGGCAGCAAGATGAGAGAAGGAAGCTCCGCCCACAGCCTGCCCCTGCAAGAAAACTGTGAGCCTGTCAGCAAGGAGAGATGGTAAGTGCCTATGTGTGCCTATATGTCTCTGTGTGTACTGTATATGTGTCTGTGTACATATGTCTCTGCATGTGTATATGTGTATATGTTCCAGTATTTACGTGTGTCCCTATGTGTCTGTATGTGTATATATGTCTCTGTGTATGTGTATATTTCTTTGTGTATATGTATATATATATATATATATATATATGTGTGTGTGTGCGTGTGTGTGTGTGTGTGTGTGTGTGTGTGCGCATGTGTGGGTATAGTTATCACAGTGTGATATCTGTGATGTTACATAGGACTGCAGGTAACACCTACTACATTTCGGGGAGATTCACACGAACGTTGCGTTTTTGCGCGCGCAAACAACGCAGCGTTTTGCGAGCGCAAAAACCATTTGACAGCTGCGTGTGTCATGCGTGTCTGATGCGCGGCTGCGTGATTTTCGCGCAGCCGGCATCATAGAGATGAGGCTTGTCAACGCCCGTCACTGTCCAAGGTGCTGAAAGAGCTAAATCTTTCAGCACCCTCGACAGTGAATGCCGAACACAACAGCGAAAAACCTGTAAAAAAAAAAGATAAAGTTCCTACTTACCGAGAACTTCCCGGCCGTTGCCTTGGTGACGCGTCCTTGGTGACGCGTCCTTGGTGACGCGCCTCTCTTGACATCGGGCCCCACCTCCCTGGATGACGCAGCAGTCCAAGTGACCGCTGCAGCCTGTGATTGGCTGCAGCCTGTGCTTGGCCTGTGATTGGCTGGAGCTGTCACTTGAACTGAAGTGTCATCCCGGGAGGTCGGACTGCAGGAAGGAGACAGGAGTAATCGGTAAGTTAGAACTTCGGTTTTTTTTTACAGGTTAATGTATTTTGGGATCGCAAGTCACTGTCCATGGTGCTGAAACAGTTTAACTCTTTCAGCACCATGGACAGTGACTATCTCCTGACGTCGCGTACCGATAATTTTTTTGCCGGGATCGGCCAAAACGAGTTTGGCCGAACCCGGTGAAGTTCGGTACGCTTGTCCGGCTTCGCTCATCGCAAAGACACTCCGTTTGGATGTTCGGAAACAGAAAAGCACGTGGTGCTTTTCGGTTTTCATTCATCCTTTTCACTGCTGTTGCGCGAATCACGCTCGTCCCACGGAAGTGCTTCCGTGTGGTGCGCGTGATTTTCACGCACCCATTGACTTCAATGGGTGCGTGATGCGCGAAATACGCAGAGTTATTGAACCTGTCGCGCTTTTTGCGCAGCAGACAAACGCTGCGCAAAAAGCACGGACTGTCTGTACTGCCCCATAGACTTGTATTGGTCCATGCGTGCCGCGTGAAAACCACGCGGCCCGCACGGACCGAATACACGCTCGTGTGAATCCCCCCTAAGGCTGGGTTCACACGACCTATTTTCAGACGTAAACGAGGCGTATTATGCCTCGTTTTACGTCTGAAAATAGGGCTACAATACGTTAGTAAACATCTGCCCATTCATTTGAATGGGTTTGCCGACGTACTGTGCAGCCGACCTGTCATTTACGAGTCGTCGTTTGACAGCTGTCAAACTACGACGCGTAAATTGACTGCCTCGGCAAAGAAGTGCAGGACACTTCTTTGCAACGTACTTTGAGTCGTTCTTCATTGAAGTCAATGAAGAGCAGCTCAAGATTACAAGCGTCACAGACGCCTCGCATAATACGAGGAGCAGCATTTACGTCTGAAACTACGCAGCTGTTTTCTCCTGAAAACAGTCTGTCTTTTCAGACGTAAAAGCCACTTATCGTGTGCACATACCCTTACTGTGATCAGAGAGTTATCAGAGTGTGATATCTGTGGTGTAACATAAGACTGCAGGTAACAGCTACTACATTATCTGTAATCAGAGAGTTGCCACTGTGTGTTATTCGTGGTGTTACATAGGACTGCAGGTAACACCTGCTACATTATCTGTAATAAGAGAGTTATCACTGTGTTTTATCTGTGGTGTTACATAGGACTGCAGGTAACATCTACAGTATATATATATATATATATATATATATATACACCAGTAGAAAGGCAGCATCACTCTGTTTCCAAGTGAGAAATCCAATAGTAAAGGGTGCCAGCTGATAGTCCCGATCCAAAGACCATACAGATATCCCAGAAGAAAGTCCAGCAGCACTCCGATAATCAAGGTGAAAAAAAAGTGAAGTTTATTGTGCCAACATGGCAAGTGCAACGTTTCCGTCCCACCTTGGGACCTTTTTCAAGCATAGTGATACATGCACATTCAGTGGTTTATATAGTGTGTATCCAATATACATAATCAATCTCATTAGAATAATGGGGCTGACATATACATCTCAAAATAGCGTGATAAAAACAATAAAAGAGTATCTGAATGAAATGAATCGATACATCCTGTGAACCCGTGGGTTAATATTAAAAACAACATATAACATACATAATTTGTGCAAGAAAAATGATATAATTACGTAAATTACAATATTCAGCAGCTGGGTAAGATTTAGAGACTGCACGACCACTGGCCAATCAGAGAAAAAGCATTCGATTGTTGTATGACGTATGGGACCTGTCATTCACAGTCAGCGTCTGTCCAGCTCCAATGCGCATGCGTCGGATCAGTCCGGACCGGAGATGACGTATCGCTCTGGTAACTAGGATACCGATCGCTGGTAAACAAAATCTCTTGAGCAATCGTTTGCAAGTAATATAGACTAGAAGATCGCACACCATGTCTGTGATCAGCATAATAAAGGTAAATATACCAAAGGTTTAACCCACGGGTTCACAGTATGTATCGATTCATTTCATTCAGATACTCTTTTATTGTTTTTATCACGCTATTTTGAGATGTATATGTCAGCCCCATTATTCTAATGAGATTGATTATGTATATTGGATACACACTATATAAACCACTGAATGTGCATGTATCACTATGCTTGAAAAAGGTCCCAAGGTGGGACGGAAACGTTGCACTTGCCATGTTGGCACAATAAACGTCACTTTTTTTTCACCTTGATTATCGGAGTGCTGCTGGACTTTCTTCTGGGATATATATATATATATATATATATATATACATATATACACACACACACACACACACACAGAGTCGGCCTTAGGGGTGTGGGACTTGTGCCATTGCACAGGGCGCATCACTCCAGCAGGTGAAAGGGGGTGCTGCGCTGGCTCCCTTCCACAGGTTGTGTTTCAGAACCACCCAGGCCGGTGACTCAGCAGCTACATTTCCACCTGAGCGCTTCTTCTAGCGCTCACCGGGCATGAGGGCGCCCGTGACGACCGCCGGGCGGCCCCCCATGGCCGGCGGCGCCGATAGCAGCTGCTGCGGCTGCTACAGTGGTAGCGACGCCACATTCAATAGTATCTGTATTCACAGAAACTATTGAACACTATAGCAGAGCAGGGAGGTATCTCCTTGCTCTGCTATCTACTAGGCAAGTCGTTTCCAACTGGGGTTCCGCGGCACCCTGGGGTGCCGTGAGGTCCCTCTATGGGTGCCGCAACACACCTCTGAACCACGGCTGTGCTTTCTCTCCTCCTCACAGCGCAAAATACATGTGAGGAGGAGATTTTTTGCAGCCTCTGTAAATGGCACCCCCCACCCCACTTCCTGTACATACCGTGTTTCCCCGATAGTAAGACACCCCCGATTGTAAGACGTATCGGGGGTTTCAGGGGGGTCGGCTAATATAAGCCGTACCCCGAAAGTAAGACATATGTCTTACTTTCGGGGAAACACGGGGGTATTGCCGCCTCCTGCCCACTTCCACTCCCACTTAACGCCGAAGGACGGATATATCCGTCCTCAGCAGCTGCTAGTTCGCGCAGGAGGACGGATATATCCGTCCTGTGATGGCGCGGGTACTGAGACTGTACCCACGCGATCAGCGGCAGGAGCACGGCTGTTATACACAGCCTGGCTCCTGCTGCAACTGCCGGAATCGAAGCGCGCGCCGATTCCGGCAGTTTAACCCATTAAATGCCGCTGTCAATAGTGACAGCGGCATTTAATGTGTTTGACAGAGGGGGGAGCTCCCTCTGTCACCCGATCGGCGCCCCCGCAAACAAATCGCGGGTCGCCGTCGGGTTTCCATGACAGCCGGGGGTCTAACAAAGACCCCCAGGTCTGCCTTCAGCATCTGCCTGTTAGGCGATGCCGGAGGCATGACCTAATAGGTTGCCTGTCAGTTTTACACTGACAGGCAATAATGCTTCTGTATACTAAGTATACCAAAGCATTATATATGCGATCGGCACATCGCATAGTGAAGTCCCCTGGTGGGACTAAAAAAAAAAATGTAAAACAGTTAAATAAAGTTTGTGAAAAAAAATTTTTTTTTTCCAATATAAGACATACCCCGAAAGTAAGACATAGTGGGGCTTTTGGGGATAAAAAGAAAGTAAGACACTGTCTTACTTTCGGGGAAACACGGTAGCACCACTGCAGCTCCCTGAAGGAGCGGAATCCCCCTGTGGCCAGGGATTCTGCTCCTGGACAGAGCACTTGATGTCTCTGTCCATATATGACATCAAGGGCAACCCCTGAAGCGGAATCTCAATCCACAGCATTGCTGGCTTGGTGATTCGGCTCCAGGAGAAGCCCCTGATATCACTGTCCATAAATGGCCTGTATGTCTTGACCTGCCTAGGTAGAGTCGTGCGTTAACCTTAGATCATCCTATCCCCCCACCCCCACTTTAGTAAAGACACGTGACACCGAGGTTGGATGTGAAATGGCCACAGCAGCCGTTTATTAATTTCACAGTTTTATAAAAACAATTTAAATCCGAAACATTCGGATAACTAGTTAGGAATCCGCCATAGAATTCCTCCTAATAATTCACATGACCCAACATGGGTCAGAATCGTAAATAACAATTTAACGTTAACATTAACCCGAGCAGAGGAAGTCCTTGAAGCCCCTTCAGATGTTCCTTTTTAAGAACACACCGAATTAGCCATCTGCAAACCACCAATTACCTCCAGCCGTAAACCAGCTCGGAAGCACCGTTCACCTCTGCAGATGGCTCCAACCACTAGAAGTCCACTTCAAGGGGATAACACCCGATGAAGCCCTCAAGTGATATACCGACCACTAGAAGTCCACTTCAAAGGGATAACACCCGATGAAGCCTTCAAGTGATATACCTTCTACCAGAAGACCACTTCAAAGGGATAACACCCGATGAAGTCTTCAACCATGTACCTTTTTTGGGGGACGCATACCCCCGATGCGACCCCCCCACCATTTTGTACTGACTGGCCTCAAGGACTCCCCCCGCCAGCTGCCATGACAACAGAACCTACTCCGGAAAAAAGAAAAACATGTTAAATAAGCACACAAATAAAACACAACGCTCATAGACGGACGTACATAAGACCTAAGGAGTAACAAAACCAAGGGCGGGAGGGTGGGAGCTTACTGTTCTTGTGTTACTCCTCCCGCTGCTTCCGGCTCAATGCCGAGAAACAGCGGGAAGCGCAGAACAGCCCCCCCGTCCCCCTTAACTCCTCCCCGTCCCTCCTCCAGCTCCTACCAACTCTCCCTCACCTAAGTAACCCTTTCCCTACCAGGACGGTCATGTCGGCCAACCCTTAATCCCTGCGGGCTGCGTCCAGCCTCTTCTTGACCTGCCTAGGTAGAGTCGTGCGTTAACCTTAGATCATCCTATCCCCCCACCCCCACTTTAGTAAAGACACGTGACACCGAGGTTGGATGTGAAATGGCCACAGCAGCCGTTTATTAATCTCACAGTTTTATAAAAACAATTTAAATCCGAAACATTCGGATAACTAGTTAGGAATCCGCCATAGAATTCCTCCTAATAATTCACATGACCCAACATGGGTCAGAATCGTAAATAACAATTTAACGTTAACATTAACCCGAGCAGAGGAAGTCCTTGAAGCCCCTTCAGATGTTCCTTTTTAAGAACACACCGAATTAGCCATCTGCAAACCACCAATTACCTCCAGCCGTAAACCAGCTCGGAAGCACCGTTCACCTCTGCAGATGGCTCCAACCACTAGAAGTCCACTTCAAGGGGATAACACCCGATGAAGCCCTCAAGTGATATACCGACCACTAGAAGTCCACTTCAAAGGGATAACACCCGATGAAGCCTTCAAGTGATATACCTTCTACCAGAAGACCACTTCAAAGGGATAACACCCGATGAAGTCTTCAACCATGTACCTTTTTTGGGGGACGCATACCCCCGATGCGACCCCCCCACCATTTTGTACTGACTGGCCTCAAGGACTCCCCCCGCCAGCTGCCATGACAACAGAACCTACTCCGGAAAAAAGAAAAACATGTTAAATAAGCACACAAATAAAACACAACGCTCATAGACGGACGTACATAAGACCTAAGGAGTAACAAAACCAAGGGCGGGAGGGTGGGAGCTTACTGTTCTTGTGTTACTCCTCCCGCTGCTTCCGGCTCAATGCCGAGAAACAGCGGGAAGCGCAGAACAGCCCCCCCGTCCCCCTTAACTCCTCCCCGTCCCTCCTCCAGCTCCTACCAACTCTCCCTCACCTAAGTAACCCTTTCCCTACCAGGACGGTCATGTCGGCCTCCCTTAATCCCTGCGGGCTGCGTCCAGCCTCTTCTTGACCTGCCTAGGTAGAGTCGTGCGTTAACCTTAGATCATCCTATCCCCCCACCCCCACTTTAGTAAAGACACGTGACACCGAGGTTGGATGTGAAATGGCCACAGCAGCCGTTTATTAATCTCACAGTTTTATAAAAACAATTTAAATCCGAAACATTCGGATAACTAGTTAGGAATCCGCCATAGAATTCCTCCTAATAATTCACATGACCCAACATGGGTCAGAATCGTAAATAACAATTTAACGTTAACATTAACCCGAGCAGAGGAAGTCCTTGAAGCCCCTTCAGATGTTCCTTTTTAAGAACACACCGAATTAGCCATCTGCAAACCACCAATTACCTCCAGCCGTAAACCAGCTCGGAAGCACCGTTCACCTCTGCAGATGGCTCCAACCACTAGAAGTCCACTTCAAGGGGATAACACCCGATGAAGCCCTCAAGTGATATACCGACCACTAGAAGTCCACTTCAAAGGGATAACACCCGATGAAGCCTTCAAGTGATATACCTTCTACCAGAAGACCACTTCAAAGGGATAACACCCGATGAAGTCTTCAACCATGTACCTTTTTTGGGGGACGCATACCCCCGATGCGACCCCCCCACCATTTTGTACTGACTGGCCTCAAGGACTCCCCCCGCACAGCGAAACAGGCCTTGACCACCTTAAGCCTGTGAGTTCCTCCACACCACCACCGCCCTTTCTATGCCTTCTGCTATCGCCAAGCTCCAAAGATCAATGCCAACCTCGGTCAGATGAACCCCGTCACTCCTCCAGAAATTCCCCACTCCTGACTCCAAATCCCTATGCCTCACGCAAATGCCCCCGTTTCTTGCCACAAAACGGGACACCGCCCGGTTAACTTTAATGCGAGCCTTATTGACTCTCTCCACAGATCTAGCTAACCGCCAATGCTTTCTTGGGACTATGTCCGACCACACTATCACCAACTTGGGATAAGATACCCACAAACACAACATATCATGTTTGATATCCCGCACCAACTCACGAAAGGGGCGGACTCCTAAGTCATTCCCACCCACGTGCAATACTAAGACCTCCGGAACCCTATCAAGCCGCGCATATGTCTGGAATTCCGCCAACACCCTGCTCCATGACATACCTCTAAAACCCAGCCAATGCACAACCGCGTCCTGTCGCGGAATGCGCAACTGGCGACCATCCGGGCGGACGTCCGCCCTCAAAGCCCCCCAGTGCACGTACGAATGACCCATCAACCACACCAAACACGGAGGCGAATCTGAAACGGAAAACACAGTTAGGCACCACCATATAACATTTGTAAAGCGTAAACAACAACATTATAACATATGGGGGCGGACATAGGACTTAAACCTTTTAGACTCCCAACGACCAATACGCCTCACCCCCTCATCATCCAACCCCCAGCGCCCCGCTTCCGTTGCTGCGCCAATCCTGAAGGAATGAGATGAATATGAGCCTGCCGCAACACCAACCGCCGTCAAACATTTTTTAAATACAGCTCCAAACTGAAACCTGGACAAAAACGACCCGTCCACATGACGTAACAAAGGCAAATCTGGAGACCCCCTGTTTCTCGTAAAACCCCGCATGCACTCTACTGGGCACATGACCGACCCCGGGAGAGCGAACAAAACTATCAGTTTACCCTTTCCTACTTGGTCAGTTTTAGATCGACGCAACCATACCTCCAGCCGATCTGCAAAAAGGCTCACCTCCCCAGATCTCAGCCCCCCTGCCTGTTTAGTACTTGGCAACACCAACTCACCTATTCTAAATGCTCCAAAGAACGCTAACGAAAAAGCCAACCGAAACAAATCCATTTCATCTGAAGAACGACAGACCGATGCTAATGAACCGCCCAACGAGCTAAGCAAAGCAAACGACACCGGCCTTCTACTATCCGCCTCCACCCTACCTCGGCGCAACCCCTTCAAAGCCTGCGATACCAGAAATTCCTTCGATACATCCTGAAAGCCCCGCAACTTAAACCCAAACGCCACCGCAGATATGAACCGGTTCACCTTCGCTACTGAAAACCCCGCCTCCCAGGCGTCCCCTAACCAGTACAAAAGTGCCACCAACCTGTCTCTATCCGTATTGACGTCACCCAACTCTCTTACCCACTCCTCCCACTGCCTCCAACAAGCAGCATAAGCACTCCACGTCGTGCGCGCCAAAGACCTTTGTAACAGCTGTTCTATGGGACCGATACCAGATCCCAAAGATGCTCCGGACAAGCCAAACCGAGACGTTCCGCTCCCGGTGCCAATTGCCGAAACCGGTCCCACTGCGAGCGAGAAAGAGCATCAGCGATACAATTCCGTACACCCGGGACATGCACCGCCACCACCCACGCGTTCAACGACAAACACACCAACACTAAATGTCGCAACAATTGAACTACCGGAGGAGAGGACGCCGTGATGTTATTAATGGCAAGCACCACCCCCATGTTGTCGCAGTAAAAACGGACCTTCTTATCCCTGAGCCTGTCCCCCCAAATGGTAGCCGCCACCACGATGGGAAACAGCTCGAGCAGGGCCAGATTCCGCGTGAGTCCACTGGACACCCAGCTAGCCTGCCATTGACCTGCGCACCACGGACCTCCCCCGTAAGCTCCAAAACCACCCGCCCCAGCCGCATCCGTGAAAATATTCAAATCACTCGTATCCTGCGCTGGGGCCATCCATAGCGAGCGACCATTGTACTGGCCCAAGAAGTCATCCCAAACCTGAAGATCAGCTCGGTGCTCCACCTTGAGCCGCACAAAATGATGCGGCGCACGCACTCCCGCCGTTGCCGCCGCCAACCTCCTACCAAACACCCTCCCCATCGGCATAATCCGGCAGGTCGAAATTCAACTTCCCCAGCAGCGACTGAAGCTCCCTCAGCGCCATTTTCTTCATTCTACAAGCCCGTCGAACCTCCAGCCTCAACGCACCCAACTTATCCGCCGGGAGACGACACTCCATTGCCACCGAGTCTATTTCGATGCCCAAAAACAAATCGTCGCTACCGGGCCCTCCGTTTTTCCCGGCGCCAAAGGAATCCCAAACTCCCTCGCCACCTTCTGTAGAGCATGAAGCAAATTACCGCAAACCGGCGAACCCCCCGGGCCAACGCACAAAAAATCATCCAAGTAATGGATCAACGAATCGACCCCGGATACTCCCCTCGTTACCCACTCCACGAAGCTACTAAACGCCTCGAAGTATGCACAAGAAAGGGAACACCCCATCGGAAGGCACCGATCCACGTAAAAGCCCCATTCCAAAAACAACCCAACAGCCGTTGGCTTTCTGGATGGACCGGCAACAACCTGAACGCCGCCTCGATGTCAGTTTTTGCCAGCAGCGCCCCAGGACCCGCAGCCCGCACTAACCCCACCGCCTTATCGAATGAGGTATAAACTACGGAGCACAACTCGTGATCAATCCCGTCATTTACCGACGAACCCTTGGGATACGATAAATGTTGAATCAAACGAAATTTTCCGGGCTCGCGTTTAGGGACAATACCCAAAGGGGACACAACTAAATCTTTTACCGGCGACTCAACAAACGGCCCCGACATGCGGCCCAACGAAACTTCTTTTAACAACTTTTCCGACACGACTTTTGCATGCAAGTAAGCCGATTTTAAATTCCTCCGCATAACCGGAACCTCATAAGGAGGCGGAGGAATAACAAAACCAACACGAAACCCTTCATAAAGCAACTTAGCCGCCGCCCTATCCGGATACTCATTTAGATAAGGGGCCATCTTTTCCACCCTCACCGGCGACACCCCCTTGACCAGCCGCGTGCTGGTTACCTGACCTCTTTTTTCGCAGACATTTTGCCGCCCCGTGTGATGCACCATTACACTCGGAACACACGTGCTTGAACTTGCACGTGGCCCCGAACTTGCACTGACCTTCATTAAATTGCCAGCAAAACCCCGCCTTTCCCCCGCCGCTTTGTCCAACCTGACTAGACTGGCCTCCCTGGCCGGCGCTCCCGGGAAAGGACTGCCTAACCGGAGCCGTAACCCGTAACCAGAGAGCAATATCCTTCTGGTCATAACAAAATAACAAAACAACGCCGAACAATTTTCCGGCGCCTTTTCCCCTATCACACTAGCCAATATGGCGAACGCCTGCGACCAATTAACGAACGTCTGCGGGATAAGCCTATACCGCCGCCGTTCCTCCTCGTCCTTTTTACTCTCATCCCGCTTGCTCTTATCCAAATTAAATTTAGCGAGCGGCAAGAGAGAAAAAATTTCAACATACTCGTCCTTCCAGATCCGCTCGCGCACCTCCTGCTTTAAATGCGCCCCCAACGGACCTTCAAAACAAACGTACACCTCCCCCCGAGCACGATCATCAATACGCACTCGATCGCCGTCCTTCTGCGCCTCGGTCTGTACCGACACCGCGACCGCCTCTCTAACCGCCGCCACCGGACGCGCCTGTAACGATCCCACGTCCCTGGGGCCTTGCCAAACTACCGCAGGGGACACTTCCGCTACTACCGGCGCCGCGGCCCTGTCCAGGCGCCCCACCAGCTCCCGTAAGCAACCCACTAAGTCTGCCAAACCCGCTCCGTCGCGTCCGCCCACGCCACTACCGGCCCCCGATGCAATGCTAGCAGCCCCCCCCGCCGACACCCGACATAAAAATCGCTGGATAAGACAATGATGGAGTTATACACTCACCGGGCTGCACAGGCGCTGTGTTCCCGTCAGCCGGACCATCCTGACCTCGACGATACACGTCCAGTTCACCTTCCTCCAATTCTTCTCTCGCCGACGACTGTCCATCCCAACGACATCTTCGGAACGGGGATGAGGACGCGCTGACCGATGGGCCGGCAACCTGCCGCCCGACCGCCGGGACCCAGACTTCCGACCGGACCTGTTGCCTCGACGTCGCTGCAGATCTAGGCGTCCGTCTAGACGATCCTGACGAAGCCTGCCCCCTGGCCGGAACATCACCATGCGGGGCGGCCGTACCTTGTACTCCACATCTTCCATCTGATGGGGGAGGGGTGACAGGGAGCCCAGCCTGCGACTCCCTGCTTACCGCCGGACCCCGTCGCGGCCTGGGATTCCTGCCAGGACGCAGGGCCTGGGAAGGGGCGGTCCTCCCAGCTGCCTGGCCTGCAGCGTCCGGGATCGGGCTCCCTCTGCGACGCCGTGTCCGCGGGACTGCCTCCGGGCTGAGGCGCTCTGGAGGTCGGGACCGCCGAGAGGGACGGGTCGACCCGGCCTGCGTCGCCGTCACCCCTGGCAACGCTCTCTGCCCGCCCAGCGCAGGAGCGGTTGTTGCCGACTCCCCCCCCGCCGCCATAGCCATGCTCGTGAGGGGGCCGGGGGAGGGGAGCCTGTCCTTTGCAACAGACCCCGAACGCCGTGCCCGACGTGGCGAAACGGCGTCCGGGATCCTCGTTATGGCAGCCACGGTCTCCTCTAGCCATCCGGGACCGTGGTGCACAGCAGCGGCACGCAGCCGCTCCAACATTAAGGCCTCTGCCATCACTAAAAGCACGGGCAACGGGGGAGCTTACTGTTCTTGTGTTACTCCTCCCGCTGCTTCCGGCTCAATGCCGAGAAACAGCGGGAAGCGCAGAACAGCCCCCCCGTCCCCCTTAACTCCTCCCCGTCCCTCCTCCAGCTCCTACCAACTCTCCCTCACCTAAGTAACCCTTTCCCTACCAGGACGGTCATGTCGGCCTCCCTTAATCCCTGCGGGCTGCGTCCAGCCTCTTCTATATACGGTATGTGCCTTTATGTATTTGTATATGTTCAGTATATATGTTTCAGTATGTGCATGTCTATATATGTGGTTAATTTTTTGTTTGTGGAGGCAAGCAAGAGAGAGTCCCGCACAGGGCGGCATCCAACCTATGGCCGGCCCTACAGTCAAATTGCGGTTCTGTCACAATTTTGCTAAAGAGAATCTGTCACCTGGTTTATGATGCCCTACCTGAGGGCAGTATAAAGTGGTACCAGAGACCCCGATTCCAGCGATGTATTATTACTTTGTAATGATTAGTGTTTTTTATAAAATCCCTGTTTATTTCCTGCAGCGCTAACCGAGTTAGGAGTCCTCTTAAATGATATGCTCGTGATCAGGAGTCCTCGATATTCATGAGCTATGTTTAGCCCCACCCACCCTTGCGGATTAGCAGCTTTCTCCCCAAGCACAGTATGGGGAGAAAGCTGTCAATTAGCAGATGGTGGGTGGGGCTAGCCGCAGCTCTTTCACATGAGCTGCTAAAGAAAAAAAGGTTTTTAGAAAAACTACTGAATGCTGAAAAGTGAGTAATACAGCGTTGGATTTAGGGTCTCTGGCACTACTTTATGCTGCCCTCAGGTAGGGCAGCAAAAAACTAGTGACAGATTCCCTTTAAAATCTCGGCAAAAAACGTGATTTTACCACACCATGTGAATGGACACATATATCAATGTGTCATGAATAAAAGACTGGTATAGGAGGGTCCTAAAAACTATTGTGGATCAAGTCCTGAGACAAGCACTTGTGCGGAAATATGCTTCTGTCTGTATATGGAGCGGTGCTAGAGGTGTAATGGAATCTGTACATGCTTGTTTGTGCCCTGTGAGCCGCGACCTGGGGGCTTAGAAGCAGTCAGTATTATGTGCACATTTATTAAGATATTATGCTTCATATTTTTTTACATATTTATTAATAGTGGTCACGATGGTGTCCTTTTTTATATCTTATGATTGATTGTGATGGTGTATTCGCATGTTGCAGTCATATCACTTTTTTTCCAAAACACAGATTTTGCCACAATTTTAACAAAATCGCCACATATCCGGGTTTTGCCTTAAATTCAAGAAAATTGCAGCAAAAACCGTGATATGACCACAACATTGAGTACACCCATATAATATCAGGGTGTGGACATCAAATGCCTTATCCTGTTCGGACATGTTTTTAGGGATTGGTGTTTTGAGGATATTGTAGAAGAATAGTAACATGTATGATTATGTAAAAGAACAATACATTTTGTTATATTTGCATAAGGCCGGATTCACACGAGCGAGTGCGTTTTGCGCACGCAAAAAACGCAGCGTTTTGCGCGTGTTGCAGTTCTGTGTGTCATCAGTGAATGGTGCGTGGCTGCGTGATTTTCACGCATATACCATCCTTAAGACACGCGGTTTTGATGTTTAGAAAAAGAAATTAAGGAAGTGCTTTTATTTTTTCCTTCATTTCTTTATCTACTGTTGTGCGAATCACGCGCGACACACGGAAGTGCTTCCGAGTGCCGTGCGCGATTTTCACGCACCCATTGACTTCAATGGGTGCGTGATGCGCGAAAAACGGCCAAGTATAGGACATGTCGTGAGTTTTACGCAGCAGACATACGCTACGTGAAAATCACGGACTGTCTGGACGGCCCCATTGACTAACATAGGTCCGTGTGAATAAGGCCTTAAAGAGGCTCTGTCACCAGATTTTGCAGCCCCTATCTGCTATTGCAGCAGATCGGCGCTGCAATGTAGATTACAGTAACGTTTTTATTTTAAAAAAACGAGCATTTTTGGCCAAGTTATGACCATTTTTGTATTTATGCAAATGAGGCTTGCAAAAGTCCAAGTGGGCGTGTTTAAAGTAAAAGTACAACTGGGCGTGTATTATGTGCGTACATCGAGGCGTGTTTACTACTTTTACTAGCTGGGCGCTCTGATGAGAAGTATCATCCACTTCTCCTCAGAACGCCCAGCTTCTGGCAGTGCAGACACAGCCGTGTTCTCCAGAGATCACGCTGTGACGTCACTCACAGGTCCTGCATCGTGTCGGCCACATCGGCACCAGAGGCTACAGATGATTCTGCAGCAGCATCGGCGTTTGCAGGTAAATCGATGTAGCTACTTACTTGCAAACACTGATGCTGCTGCAGAATCATCTGTAGCCTCTGGTGCCGACACGATGCAGGACCTGTGAGTGACGTCACAGATCTGCACTGCCAGAAGCTGGGCGTTGTGAAGAGAAGAGGATGATACTTCTCCTCAGAACGCCCAGCTAGTGAAAGTAGTAAACACGCCCCGATGTACGCACATAATACACGCCCAGTTGGACTTTTACTGTAAACACGCCCAGTTGTACTTTTGCAAGCCTCATTTGCATAAATACAAAAATGGTCATAACTTGGCCAAAAATGCTCGTTTTTTAAAAATAAAAACATTACTGTAATCTACATTGCAGCGCCGATCTGCTGCAACAGCAGATAGGGGTTGCAAAATCTGGTGACAGAGCCTCTTTAAAGAGGTATATTCATTTTCTTCTTTGGAGGATACTTGTAGGTTAATATAGTATTGTTTGGTGTATCTTGCAGGACAATATATCGTTGGAGAGGGCTTCGTGCTCAGGTCCATGTGTACGTTTATAATTATTCATACATGAGCCCTGAAATGGGTTTATTTATTTAAAATAAGGATTGTTTTTAGATTTTTACTGACCTGATGGATAAGTGAGGGTTTTTGTTCCCAAATAAAGTATCCAATATCCCTTCTGATCTCTGCCATAAAAAAATAAAAATAAAATTTTTCCAGTATAAAAAAAGGCATCCAAGTATAAGTAGAAATGTTCTGCAACTGAAAACTAGTTGAACAGAATGGAACATTCAAAAATCCATGCACCTGCTGCAGAAACAACCACATTCAGATGAAGGGAACTAATTTTCAGTCGCAGAAATTTCTGCAACTAAATCTACTGCGCATGAATCCGACCTAGATTTTATATTTGCTGCAGATACAATCCTATTTGGCCATGTTCACACGCATTTTTTTTAAGTCAAAGCCAAAATTGGTTCCAGGAGAGCAGATCTATAAGGCCTTTCTTTATATATTCCTTCTCTTTAGGTTCCGTTCTTGGTTTTGGCTTGAAAAATACTGGCAAAATCTGCAGCAAATCTGCACCGTGTAAACATGCCTTCAGATAAATAGAACGGATTTTCAGTGGCAGAGATTCCTGCAACAAAATTATTATGCTGGCCATACATTTCAGATAGCTGTCCGACGAATAATTGTTTGGACGACAGCTATTCGTCCTGACTTCCTTATACACATGCAAACTTATCTCAGCCAAGCGTGCATGCATTCTAAATAGGGAGAAAGCTGCTGCCAGACTCCTCTGGCAGCGGCTTATCTCTTCGCAAACAAAAGGATTAGACATGTTGGAATTCAACATGCTTGAATTTTCTCTCACCCGACATCTGCCATCAGCGGAGAGCTGGGACACCGCCGTACACATTAGATGGTCGGCCGTTCCTGTCAAAACCGGCAGGTTCGGCCAAAACACATCTAATGTGTATGTCCACCTTTAGTCATAGCTGGGCAATATATTTGAGGTTATATTTACATGTAACGTTTATTTCACATTTTGTTTATTTGATATCTGCTACGATTTTTTGTAATTGTAGCAAATCTGAATTTTGCCACAGTTAGGAAAATTGTGGCACAAAACGCAATAGAGCATGTGTATATCTTTATCATTAACAGTGCATCATTTTAATGACTAGGTCTCAATCATCGCTAACATTAAAAACTGTTTTTACACATCATCAACAGTAAACTTGACTTTTGAACAGCATAATTCTAGAATTACTAATTTTGAGGTATATATGATATTTTTAAAACCGTTCAAACCTGGATTAAAAGTAAAATTCTGCTGGTTCCTTCTTGGAAGTTGTATGTACTCACTACGAACAGTGATGTGACTTATAGAGGCCCTATCACTTCTTGAGAAACCTCATGAAGCAATAGGAAACCTCAAATATATAATTCCAATACATATATATATATATATATATATATATATATATATATGTTGAAAATTTACTTGAAATTTTCAGTTCCTTGAGGCCGGATTCACACGAGCGTGTGCGTGCGTTGTAGTTGCGTGTGGCATGCGTTATGGCTGAGTTTCTGCGTTTATTATGCGCGTATGCCATGCATTTTTCACGCGCGTAAAAAAAACGGAGGGTGGAGTAATGGAGAGGCCAGCCTACAAAAAGGCACCCTTCTCAAACACCTGCTTGATGTGAGCACATGTTCTCATCCTTTTTGCACCTTGCAAAATACTTTGGGTCGTTTACTGTGTTTCTTGGCTTGTTGGCGTCTAAAAGCCAAATAATGCCGTTGACTCCGCTGGGCCGTGTGCTGCTATAGTGGATGGTTTCTCGGCGATTTGGCGAGCGCCGACCCATGCTTCAGGAGGGAACCCGGAGAAGAGGGAGGATTTGGGTTCATCCGCTTGTGGAACAGCGCACCTCCAAAGGGCACTTTCATACTCTCTATGATGACCTCCGCCATCACCCCGAAAAATGTAGGCAGTTTTGCTGCATGTCTGTAGCCACGTTTGATATTCTGCTGGAGCAGATTCGTACAGGAATCACCTACCAGGACACAAACATGCGGCGCTGCATTTCCCCAGAGGAGCGACTCCTTGTGACGTTGAGGTATGTGTGTTTTATACAATTAGTGCTTACAGGATGGTGTGTGGGTGTCATGTCTTACCTATAAAGTGTATATTTGTTTGTGTCTTCTTTTCTCACGCATTTAGATTTCTTGCAACCGAAATAGCTACCATTCATTACATTTTGAATTCCTTCTGGGAGTGAGCACAATTTCTGGCATTGTGACAGGCACATGTGTGGTGCTTTGGCAGAGATTAAAGCCCACAGTGATGCCTCAGCCCACGGAGGAGCACTGGCTTCGAATTTCCGATGATTTTCAGTCCGCCACCCAATTTCCTCATTGTATTGGTACCCTAGACGGGAAGCACATTCGTGTGAAGAAGCCCCCCCACTCTGGCTCAAGATACGATAATTACAAATAGTATTTTTCCATCGTCTTGTTGGCCTTGGCCGACAGTAATTATTGTTTTACAATAGTCCACATAGGGTCGTATGGAAGCTCAGCCGATGCACGCATATTTCGCTCATCCAGAATGGGCCATCGTCTAATGAGCAATCGACTTTCTGTGCCGGTACCGAGCATCCTCCCTGGCTCGCGAGGACCACTAGTCCCATATGTCATCGTTGCAGATGAGGGTTTTGGTCTCACAATCCAAGTTATGCGTCCTTTTGCAAGAAGGGGCTTGGATGACCGTAGGCGCATCTTCAATTACTGGCTAAGCCGAGCTCGAAGATGTGTTGAATGTGCATTTGGCATTATGACAAACAAATGGCCAGTGTTTCTCACAACAATACAACGGACGGTCGCAGAATGTGACCCGTGTCATACAAGCGTCTGTCGTTCTTCATAACTTCAGCTGCATACGTGACGCCGGTTTTGATGCTGAATATATTCGGAGAAATGCAACCACATCAACCATTCTGGGCCAAATTCCACTAGGAAGGGTACAAACATCTGGTATCCGAGTGCGCAAAATTTTTGCCGAATATTTTGACAGCCCCGATGGAGCACTGCCATTCTCTGAAGATTGTCTGTGAAGGGTGGCTTCATGGAGATTATTGCCACAATTTCTCATTACTGAGGGCAATGATATGAATTTTGGGGGGGAATTTAGTATTAGGGACTCGCAAGACATGAGGACCTTTGACGTGGGTTGCGAGCGTATATCTTTTGTTGTTTAGCCGTATTGTTTTGCTGCCAAACAACTAATTGTATGTGAATCACATTGGCCAATCCAATTTTCGCGAATACAATCACAAATTTCCTTAGTGCGTCCATTATCATAGCACTGCAAGGCCACAGAGAAGTCGTTTGTGTTTCGAGCAGAACCGCAAAAGATACACTAATACCTCAATTATGGCATGCAACTACCTTGGGCCCTGGGCAGCATGTTGCAACGTTACCTAAAGACATGTTTGGGAAAGCATGTTACATTACATATATGTAGGGAAACACACACACTTTTGTTGATCCACAAAACCACACTTTATTGTGTAATGGGCCAACAAAACATAACATACAACATAGGTGAAAAAACCAACAAAACAACGCACCAACATGATGCACAATCTGGAAATATTTGGCCAAATAAGGCCTAAATTCAGCACCAAAACTATGCTGCGGCACCAGCACTACAACTGCTGATAATGGTGGGATGGGGAGTTGTAGCTGCCCATTTCAGCACCACTATGCTGCCCATGGGCCTGCAGGGGATGTTCCTCAACAGCATAGTGGTGCTGATGCTGCGTGTGGTAGTCTAGAGGTGGGCCGTGTGGAAAGTTTTCCACGGGTCGGCTGTAGGCTGGTACAGGCCGGTCCCGCATCAGCACAGGACCAGGTGACATGAGGGCTGGCATTGGGCGGTGGAAGTGTTGGCGTGCCAAGGGGGTGGCAGGCTGTGAAGGGCCAGGTGCAGTGAACGGCACCGATGGCTCGGGCAATCCACGCCAATGCTCAATTCCCTGGAAGCATTGGCGTGGGTTGTTAGGAGGTGTGGCCGCGTCTATGAGGCTGAGTATCGAGCCTTGGAGGCGCGCCATACGGTCGTCGGGTACTCGCCGAAGAAGCGGGGCAATGCTGCGGCCAAAGGCGTAACAGCCGTCCTCCTCGGCGCAGCGATGCAGGTACTCGAGTTCCCCCGGAGTCCACTTGGGCACCTGCGGATCCAATGTGGCTGCGCCTGCGCCTGGTTGCTGCGGTGGTTTCAGCCGGAACGTCCCGTGGCACCTGGGGTTGGCTGGACACCTGTGGGGCTGGTTCTGGTGCAGTCGCCTCTGGGGTTAAGGGCAGCATGGGATGTTCTTCTTGTGGCGCCTCCGCCTCCTCATGGCCAGCCTCCTCTTCCGTGTTCAGAAGATTGTCACTGCATCTGTAATAAAAAATGTACAGTTCTTCGTAACATTGCCACAACGGACAAACAAAGAGTTTTGGTTGCATGACATGTGAACACAGACATGTCTTCAAGGTACAGTCATTACTTACGGCCGCATCTCCATAATGTCCATGTGGAACATTAGCTGCTGGGTGTAGATGTATTTACGCTTTTTGCTGGCCCCGTCACCACTGCGGCCTCTAGCGCCATATTCACGGCGGAATTGATCCCGGCAGCTCCTCCACTGGGTTTTGACATCATCAACTGTAGAAAGGACCAGAAAACCAAATTGTACTGTCACCAGGTGGCATAACTGAAATATGCGCTTGTTGTAAACTTTGCCATTCCCTTACACACCAAGATACATGATACACAAGCTCACTGATGCTGTGACACACATTCGCCATTGGGAACATGTTAACACAAGGATACACTACAGCATGTGGGTTTTACAGGGCATAGATAAAACAATGTACTTACCAATGCTCTTGTGGTCTCGTGTGCTGCCTTTAGCCCACTCATGGCTGAAGAGGGTCTGCGCTACCTCATCCCAAGCGACCTCCTTGCATGTGCGGTCGTGGTAGGCCTCAGCCCGCGTGTCCCACAACTGTGGCCTCTCCTGGACCAGGCAGATCATCTTCTCGACATCACAAGCACGAGGCATTCCAGAAGTTGTCGGTTTCAAGATCAAGCATGTGCCCAACAAGTGAAAATCCACTGCCTGGTTGGTGCTTGTTTGGCCAAGTTTTCTCAACTCATTTACATAGAATTAACAAACCTTGCGTGAAAAACGCAGCCCGCACGGAAGTGTTTCCGTGTGGCATGCGTGGTTTTCACGCACCCATTGACTTCAATGGGTGCGTGATGCGTGAAAGACGCCCAAAGAACGGACATGTCGTGACCTTTTTGCAACGGACCAACGCTGCGTAAAAATCACGCACATATCTGCACGGCCCCATAGACCAATATAGGTCCGTGCGACGCGCGTGAAAATCACGCGCGTTGCACGGACGTATATCCCGTTCGTCTGAATAAGCCCTCAGTCCGTAGGCAGCACACTTAAGGGTTAAGATTCTTCATCTGACCAGATAGAAGAGACATATTACTCAGAAGTAATCAATTAAACAATTAGGAGGTCCCAGGTAGCCTAAAATAGAGCTCAGAAAGCATAACGTGCATAGGTTTCCCACCCTGGCATCTTTCTGCCCACGTTGTAGATGTGGATCTGGTTGAGTGGGCCCGAATATCTAAGGGGGACTCTAGGCCTTCCAAGGAGTAACAGTCCCTGATGATTTCTTTGAGCCATCTAGCTAGTGAAGCTTTGCTGGCTTTTTTCCCCTTATTTGGCCCCTGGAATTGGAGAAACAGCCCTTCGGATTGTCTAAAAGGGGCTGTTTTTTCCAGATACGGAAGTAGGGACCTCCTTACGTCTAAGCATTGTGAATCAGTAGGGGTATTAGAGGCTGAGTCTACTGGTAAGACTGGCAAAACTATCTCTTGATTCAAGTTGGAGCTAGATGGTACTTTTGGTAAGAACCCTGGCATTGTTTTAAGGATAACACACTCGGGTGAGATTCTAAGGACAGAGCTTGCAACTCGCAAACCCGTCTTGCGGAGATAATTGCTATCAAGAATAGGGTTTTAGATGAGAGAAGCTTAAGGCTTATACTGTGAAGTGGTTCAAATGGGGCACGGCTGACGTGTTTCAAAACAATGGGCAACTCCCAAGAGGGCAGAAGATTGTGATACTATGGCCTTTAATTTTTGAACCGCTTTCAGGAATCTGATTATAAGTGGATGGTTGGAGAACCTCTCCTCTGAATTGGCATTAATGGCTGTCAAATGCACTTTTAACGTATTGGGCTTGA
Organism: Rhinoderma darwinii; assembly: GCF_050947455.1. Taxonomy (NCBI): domain Eukaryota; kingdom Metazoa; phylum Chordata; class Amphibia; order Anura; family Rhinodermatidae; genus Rhinoderma; species Rhinoderma darwinii. The sequence goes on along the minus strand of NC_134689.1, from coordinate 259,437,020 downwards.
GGCCTTTCTGGTATCCCTCTTGTAGAAACTGCAATACTGTGGACACTATATCTGATAACCTGTCAGGCTAATAAGGTATTGACTGCCTGATCAGAGAAGCCCTTATTTTTCAGAGACTGTCGTTCAGTTTCCATGCCATTAACTGTAACCTGTCTAACGTGGGATGAAACCAACCCTCCTGTAGCAGGAGATCTGGACGTAACGGAAGTTTCCAGAAGTTGCCGTTCGAGAGATTCAACACGGGCAGAAACCATGCCCTTCTGGGCCAATGAGGATTGATCAATATGGCCTTCATTTTCTCATCCCTTATTTTCCTCAATACCCGAGGAATGAGAGGAATGGGGGGAAAGACATATATGAAGGTCTTTTCCCAACTCAAGGATAGGCTGTCTATGGCATATGGGTGATCCGACCCGTTGAGGGAGCAGAACTTCCTTAATTTGGTATTCTTTGAGGTCGCCATGACGTCTAAAGATGGTTTGCCTATCTTCCTGGTGATTTGAAGGAAGACTTCTGGATTCAAGCTCGCCTCTCCTGGGTGAATCCGACTCCTGCTCACCCAATCCGCTTTCAGATTCAACACTCCTCGAATGTGGACTGCGGAGATTGACCTCAGATTGTAATCTGCCCAACGGATGATGTGACTGCATTCATTTTTGAGGGAATTGCTTCTGGTGCCCCCCTGTTTGTTTACATAAAATACTGCGGGGAGGTTGTCTGACTGACAATGGAGTACAGTCTTAACCCCTTTAGGACACAGCCTGTTTTGGCCTTGTGGACACAGATGATTTTTTCAAATCTGTGTCACTTTATGTGGTAATAACTCCGGAATGCTTTTACCTATCCAAGCGATTCTGAGATTGTTTTCTTGTGACATATTGTACTTTATGTTAGTGAAAAAATTTGGTCGATAAATTCAATATTTATTTGTGAAAAAATTCAAATTTTAGCAAAAATTTGCATTTTTCTAAATTTAAATGTATTTGCTTGTGAAACAGATAGTAATACCACACAAAATAGTTACTAGTTCACATCCCCCATATGTCTACTTTATGTTTGCATCATTTTTTTTCAAGTACTTTTATTTTTCTGGGACGTTACAAGGCTTAGAACTTTAGCAGCAATTTCTCATATTTTCAATAAAATTTCAAAAGGCTATTTTTTCAGGGACCAGTTCAGTTCTGAAGTGGCTTTGAGGGCCTTATATATTAGAAAGTCTCCATAAATCACCCCATTTTGAAAACTGTACCCCTCAAGGTATTCAAAACCACATTCAGAAAATATTTTAACCCTCTAGGCGTTTCACAGGAATTAAGGCAAAGTAGAGGTGAAATTTACGAATTTAATTTTTTTTGCCGAAATTCATTTGTAATAAAAAAAAATCTGTAACACAGAAGGTATTACCAGAGAAACGCAACTCAATATTTATTGCCCAGATTCTGCAGATTTTAGAAATATCCAACATGTGGCCCTAGTGCGGTAATGGACTGAAATACCGGCCTCAGAAGCAAAGGAGCACCTAGTGGATTTTGGGGCCTCCTTTTTTTAGGAATATATTTTAGGCACCATGTCAGGTTTGAGGAGGTCTTGTGGTAACTAAACAGTCGAAACCCCCCCAAAGTGACCCCATTTTGGAAACTACACCCCTCAAGGCATTTTTCTAGGGGTATAGTTAGCATATTGACCCCACAGTTTTTTTGCAGAATTTAGTGGAATTAGTCTGTGAAGATGAAAATCACCTATTTTTCTGTGGACACATAGAATTTTTTCATTTTTACAAGGAATAAAGGAGAAAAAGCCACCCAAAATTTGTAAAGCAATTTCTCCCGATTACGGCAATACCCCATATGTGGTCGTAAACTGATGTTTGGAACCACAGCAGGGCTCAGGAGAGAGGGAGCGCCTTTTGGATTTTGGAGCGCAGATTTTGCTGGATTGGTTTTCAGTGCCATGTCGGGTTTGCAACGCCCCGGAGGGACCAAAACAGTGGAAACCCCCCAAAAGTGACCCCATTTTGGAATCTACACCCCTCAAGGAATTTTTCTAGGGGTATAGTGAGCATTTTGGCCCCTCAGGATCTTTTTTAGAGCTAAGGTGACCAAAAAACAGCGATTTTGGCGCTTTAAATTCTTTATTTATTACAGCGTTCACCGTGCGCAATAAATTACGTTTTAATTTATTCTGCCGGTCGGTACGATTATGGCGATACCATATGTGTATAGATTTTTTTAAGTTTTGCAGCGTTTGCACAATAAAATTAAGTTTCTATAAAATAATTTATTTTCTGGGACACGCTATTTAGAGCCGTAACGTTTTTATTTTTTCGTCAAAAAAGCTGTGGGAGGTCTTGTTTTTTTGCGGGACGGGTTGTAGTTTTTAATGGTACCATTTTGGGGTAAATGCGACTTTTTGATCACTTTTTATTCTCTATCTTGGGAGGGGTGGTGACCAAAAAATAGCGACGCTGACAGTTTTCCGTTTATTTTGTTTGCGGCGTTCACCGTGCGGAAAAATTTACATTATAGTTTCATAGATTGGGTCGTTACGAACGCGGCGATACCAAATATGTGTACTTTTATTAAAGTTTTCATTTTTTCCCTATAATAAATGACTTATTATAGGAAAACAAAACCTTTTATTTTTACACTTTTATAAAACATTTTTATTAACTTTTTTTTACTTTTTACACTTTATATTTTTGTTTATTAACTTTTTTTTTTACTTTTTACACTTTCTTTTTTTGACCTGCAGCTCTGATCGCTGCTAGAATACATTACACTACCTAGGTAGTGTAACGTATTCCAACTGTCAGTATGACGTCACAGTCACTCTGACAGTTGGTCTACGAGGATCAGCAAAAGCTGATCCTCATAGGCTGACATACATGGCAGACTTGGGGGCCGTTGTCTGGCCCCCGGGTGCCATCACAAGCATCAGAAGCCCCCACGATTGCATGGGGGCTGCTGATGCGCTACAAACACGCTACATGCGGAGATCGCAATCGAGCCCCGCATGTAACGGGTTAATTGCCGAAATCAGCGGCGATGAGCGCTGATCGGCAACACTGGAGAGTGTCAGCTGTCGGGGACAGCTGATCTCCAAGTTCCCGATGCACACTGTCGCCGACAGTGTGCATCGGTAACGGCACAGTGACTTTCTGTCACTCTGACAGGAAGCCTATCAGGACCAGCCGAAGGTTGGTCCTGATGGGCTTCCATCCATGGCAGACCCGGAAGCCATTGTTTGGCTTCCGTTTGCCATACTAACTATCGGCAGACCCCGCGATTTCGGACGGGGGTCTGCCGATATGTTAGAAACCCCTAAAATTTGGCGATTGCACCCGATCGCCGAATTTAAGGGGTTAATGCGCCGAAATCAGCGGCAAAGGACCGCTGGCCGGCAAGAGGGGAGTGTCAGCTGTCGGCGACAGCTGACCTCCCGATTCCCGGTGCACACTGTCGCCGACAGTGTGCACCGGGATTAACTCAGTAACTGTACGTCCTCGTGCGGGAAGTAACCTCCCGCAACGACGGACAGTTACGTCCTGGTGCGGATAGGGGTTAAAGTGTAATAGAGCTAGTTTGATCGCCCTGAATTCTATCATGTTGGATGAAAGGCAGCTGTCGTGTTTGGACCATTTCTTTTGCACCCATGATGTTCCCACATGTGCACCCCAGCCTGAGCCTGAGACATCCGTAGTGAGGAGTATCCGATGAACTGGTCTCAGAGACCTGCCTCGATCGAGATGGTAGGGTACCAGCAACCACTGGAGGTCCCATCTCCCATCCGAAGACATAGACATTAGAGTGTCGAGAGACACTATTTTCTTGTCCCAACTTTTCAGTATGTTGGATTGTAACATTCGGATGTGTGCCCTTGCCCAGGGTAACGCCTTGATAGCCGATGTTAGAAGGCCTAACACTCTCATGGCCTGATGGATGGAGCAGTGACTCAATGATATTAGTCGTTGAACTCCTTGATGGATAGAATATATACGCCTTGCTGGATAATGTCAGCGACATTTGTTGTGTGTCTACCATGAAGCCAAAGTATTTCAACCTGGTGCATGGTGTTAGATGAGACTTTTGGAGGTTTATCATGAAACCGTGCGAGATGAGCATGTCTAGAGTGACTTTTAGGTGCTTTGTAAGGATGTCTTCTGACGGGGCTCTCACCAGCCAATCGTCCAGGTAAGAACATACGAAGATCCCTTTCATGCGTAGTACTGCAGACAGCACCACCACTACCTTCGTAAACACTCGGGTGCTGATGTTATCCCAAAGGGCAGGCAGGTGAACTGAAGATGTAAGACCTGATGATGAACTGCTACCCGAAAAAACTTCCTGTGTTTCTTCAGGAACTGGATATGAAGGTATGCATTTTGCAGATCGATAGTGGCTAGAAAATCTCCTTCTTAGATAATATTTATGACCGATTGTATAGATTCCATTTTGAACTTTCTCTTTACAGAGAATTGGTTGAGGTATGTCAAATCTATCACTAACCGCCACTTGTCTTCCTTTTTTGGAACGGCAAAGATAGGGGAATACACTCCCTGACCCCGCTGATGATACGGGACTTCTTCCTATGCTCCCTTCCTTATGAAGTCTTGAATGAGACTGAGAACCACCGAATTTCTTCCTCTGTTTATACAGAATTAGTTTTTTGGATGGTGTTTAGTTCAAACGAGTAGCCATTCTGGATGGTGGATCTGACCCAGGCATCTGTGGACGTTTTTAGCCATAGGTGAAAAAACTTTCCTAGCCTTCCACCTACTGGACACTCCTCTCTCTTGGCGTCATAAGTTAGGATTTCTTCCTCAAGGGGGGTTACCCTCTTGCTTGCTTTTGAACTTACGCTGCCTGTCACCACCACGAAAATATTTTTGGCCCTGAGGGGACCTTTTGGAACGGTTTTGAAAGGTTTTAAATGGCGGCCTCTTTGGAGGGCGTGGGAAGGAAATCCCTCTTTCATCATTTATCAACTTAAGGATGTCTTCTAGCTGAGGGCCGAAGAGAGAAGAGGGATGAAATGGTAGGGAACAGAAGTGATTCTTGGATGGCACGTCCCCTGTCCATTGCTTAATCCAAAGAATTCAATGCGCCACATTAGAGAGAGCTAGGGATCTAGAAGGAAACTTCAAGACATCCAGCGGTTCGTCACACAAAAACTCTGCAGCTGCTTTCATGAGAGGGATATTATGTAAGATCTTCTCTCTCGGTACGCCGTCTTCTAGATCTTGTGAGAGCTGACTTAGACATGTATGAAGGCAACCAGGATGGAGGCTGATGCTACTTTACACGCCGCTACCGACGATGAGTAGGCTTTTTTTTTTTTATATCAAATCCGTTCTGCAATCTATTGGATCCTTTAAGAGTAAGGATTCCTCTGAAGGAAACATAGATTTCTTTGATAACCTGACGATAGCCAGATTACCCTTTTGCGGAACATCCCAGTTAGAACTAAACTTGGGATTTGTTTTGTAGGTGTGTTTAAACCTCGCCCCTTGATCGATACGTCTCTCCAACTTATCCCAATCTTTCTGGAACCAATCTGTAATAACAGGATGGAAGGGAAGGACTCTGTCTTTGTTGACCGGAAAATAATAAAGTTGTTCCTTTTTGTTTTTTTATGAGACACATCTTTAATCGGTCTCGACGGTCAGTTTGACTGCTTACCGCAAGTGCAGGACCTTGTCTTTATCTAACAGATAAATATTATCTAGAGGTTCCCCATCAGAGTCCAATGAATCAGGATCATCCTCCGATATATCATATTCGGAAGGGGAATGCAGAGAGGGCGTCCGCTTTCTACCATTAGAATTTTTCGGCATAGCAGCCGACTTCATCTCCTGAAAGGTATCCGTAAGCTGATCCTTAAACCAGGACAGAAACCCCTTGGCTTCAGTATGAAGGGATTGTTCAGGAGGTCTGCAAGAGGAGCAGAAACTCTGGTCCCAATCCTCTGGCAATGGTTGCTGACAACCTTTACACATAATGTGCTTGTATTTCCTCTTGTGTTTCCCTTGAGATGCAGGACTTGACTTCCGTTCTTGCGCATGCGCAGTACGCACCAAGCCGGGAGAGTGCACGGCACATGCGCCGGAAGCCGGCGTACTTATTTTGCTGGTGGCCATCTTGGAACACCCGTCCGGAGGTGTATGGGATTCACATCTAGGAGCCGAGGGACAGGTAAACCTGTATGCCGCTCCAGAATGGAAGCGTAGTTTCTCTTCATCTCCAGGTAAGACTTAGGCTGGGTTCACACAAGCATGTTACGTCCGTAATGAACGGAACGTATTTCGGCCGCAAGTCCCGGACCGAACACAATGCAGGGAGCCGGGCTCCTAGCATCATAGTTATGTACGATGCTAGGAGTCCCTGCCTCGCTGCAGGACAACTGTCCCGTACTGTAATCATGTTATCACCCGTGGGCAGGGCCGCCATCAGGGGGGTATTAGGGGTAGTGGTGTGAGGGGCCCGGCCAAACCTAATTGAAAGGGGGGCCCGGCAACTGCCTCGACATTCTTTTGGTAGGAAAAAACGAGCCCCTGCAATGGGGCCCGTTTTTTTCACCAAAAGAATGTCGTGAGCTGCTGCTGCTGCGGGCCCCCTCCCCTCGTCATGGGGGGCCGTCAAACCGTCCGCCCGCGCGCGCGCACCCGATCGTGCGCACAAGGAAACTCCCGCGCGTGCGCACTCGTGAGCGCGCATCCACGAACGCCCGCACTGGAGACCGCTCCCGCGCGCACCCGCGATCCACCGCGCGCGCACCCGCGAACGAAGCGAGCGGCCGCGCGCGCACCCGCGAACGAAGCGCGCGCAGCCGCGGACACACATGGACAAAACTTACCTGGAGCCTGGCTGGAGGTGAAGGACTGGACGTCTGGACGTCTGGACCGAAGACCTCCCCTGGAAGACATCGCCGGAAGAGGACTGGAGTGGGAGCAGCTCTTCTGACACAGTGAGTAAATTATCTCAAAGTGCTGATCATGTATGGCCCTGTTCACACAGTATTTTGCAGGCAAAAAAAAATCTGCCTCAAAATTCCTTAAAGAATTTTGAGGCAGATTTTGACCTGCCCACACTATCTTGCCGCGTTTTTTTGCTGCGTTTTTTGCTCGCGGCGATTGAGGACAGCAGACAAAAAACGCAGCGAAAAATGCATTTTCTGCCTCCCATTGATTTCGATGGGAGGTCAGAGGCAGAACCGCGGCAAGAAAGGACGTGCTGCTTTTTCTTTTTTCCGCAACTGGCTCCCATTGATTTCAGATTAAATCAATGGGAGGCGGTTTTGGAAGTTTTTTGGTGCTGATTCTGACGCAGTGTCCGAGTCAATATCAAGGCCCAAAAACTCTGTGAACTGGGCCTTATTGTTAGGGCTTATTCAGACGAACGTGTAATACGTCCGTGCAACGTGTGTGATTTTCACGCGCCTCGCACGGACCTATGTTACTCTATGGGGCCGTGCAGACTGTCAGTGATTTTCACGCGCCTCGCACGGACCTATGTTAGTCTATGGGGCCGTGCAGACTGTCAGTGATTTTCACACAGCGTGTGTCCGTGTGTCCGCTGCGTAAAACTCACGACATGTCCTATATTGGTGCATTGTTCGCGCATCACGCACCCATTGAAGTCAATGGGTGCGTGAAAATCACGCCCAGCACTTCCGCAGCCGTATAAACTATGAATGAAAACAGAAAAGCACCACGTGCTACAAACATTACAAACAGAGTGTCATAATGATGGCGGCTGCGCGAAAATGACGCAGCCGCGCATCATACGCTGCTGACACACGGAGCTGTTATGGACCTTTTGCATGCGCAAAACGCCACGTTTTTTGCGCGTGCAAAAAGCACACACTTGTGTGAATCCGGCCTTAGGGTAGGAACACACTAGGCATGAACGCTGCGGATTTTATGCAACACATTTTATTGTGGAAAATCCGCAGCGTATTACAGTCGCAGCCGAGTGGATGAGATTTGAACAAATCTCATCCACACGCTGCAAAAATAATGGACCTGCAGTGTGGCTTTTTAAGCCGCAGCGTGTCAATGTATTCTGTGGAATCGCTGCTCCTCTGTTGCGGAAATGCTGCGGTTCTGCCGCAAAAATCACACAAGAGAAGAAAAAAAAGGTACTTTTTTAAATTGATAAAGTTTAGACTTGCCCCGGCCGTAGTCCTGGTGACGCGATCCTCTATTCTTAGCGCAGCCCCGCCTCCTGTCATGACGTTTCATCCCATGTGACTGCTGCAGCGGTCACATGGTCTACAGCGTTATCCCAGGAGGCGGGGCTACGTTCAGAAGAGAGAGATGCGTCACCAGGACTACGGCCGGGGCAAGTCTAAACTTTTTTTTCCCTGCAGGATTCCCGCAGCGGACATGCCTCACGAAACCTGTGCCACTATTTGGTGCGGTTTTGCTGGCAGAATTCCCTGCGGCTACCGGGGCGGATAAGCTGTGTAGTTTTACTCAGCATATCCGCCTAGTGTGTCCCTTATGATGTCGCTCCTGGAGCTGCTGCCGCTCTCTAAATAGGCAGTTGGTCCAGTAGAATTTGGAATTATTTTTTTTTGTGAACCAGCTTAAAAAAATACAAAACTTTTGTGTTAGGGCCTGTTCACATCACCGTTCGCTTCCGTTCCGGGGTTCTGTCTGAGGTTTCCGTCGGGTGAACCCCGCAACGGAAAGTGAAAGTGATAGCACAGCTTCCGTTTCCATCACCATTAGCGCAGTCGACTGCGCTATTGATTCCGTCCGAAAACCAGCCGGAATGGTGACGAACCACCGCTCCGGGGTTCCGTCTGAGGTTTCTGTCGGGTGAACCCCGCAACGGAAAGTGAAAGTGACAGCACAGCTTCCGTTTCAGTCACCATTGATCTCAATGGTGACGGAAACATCGCTAATGGTTTCCGTTCGTCACCATTCCGGCTGGTTTTCGGACGGAATCAATAGCGCAGTCGACTGCGCTAATGGTGATGGAAACGGAAGCTGTGCTATCACTTTCACTTTCCGTTGCGGGGTTCACCCGACAGAAACCTCAGAAGGAACCCCGGAGCGGAAGCGAACGGTGATGTGAACAGGCCCTAACACAAAAGTTTTGTATTTTTTTAAGCTGGTTCACAAAAAAAAATAATTCCAAATTCTACTGAACCAACTGCCTATTTAGAGACCGGCAGCAGCTCCAGGAGCGAAAACATAAGGACCACACTAGGTGGATATGCTGAGTAAAACTACACAGCTTATCCGCCCCGGTAGCCGCAGGGAATTCCGCCAGCAAAACCACAGCAAATAGTGGCGCAGGTTTCGTGAGGCGTGTCCGCTGCAGGAATCCTGCAGGGAAAAAAAAGTTTAGACTTGCCCCGGCCGTAGTCCTGGTGACGCATCTCTCTCTTCTGAACGTAGCCCCGCCTCCTGGGATGACGCTGTAGACCATGTGACTGCGGCAGCAGTCACATGGGATGAAACATCATGACAGGAGGCCGAGCTGCACTAAGAATAGAGGATCGCGTCACCAGGACTACGGCCGGGGCAAGTCTAAACTTTTTCTATAAATTTAAAAAAGTGCCTTTTTTTTTTTTCTCATTTGTGATTTTTGCGTCAGAACCGCAGCATTTCCGCAACAGAGGAGCGGCGATTCCACAGAATATACATTGACATGCGACTTAAAAAGCCAAAAAGCCACACGGCAGGTCCATTTTTTTTGCAGCGTGTGGATGAGATTTGTTCTAATCTCATCCACTCGGCTGCGACTGTGATACGCTGCGGATTTTCCACAATAAAATGTGTTGCATAAAATCCGCAGCGTTCATGCCTAGTGTGTTCCTACCCTAAGGCCGGATTCACACGAGCGTGTGCTTTTTGCGCGCGCAAAAACGTGGCGTTTTGCGCTTGCAAAAGGTCCATAACCGCTCCGTGTGTCAGCAGCGTATGATGCGCGGCTGCGTGATTTTCCCGCAGCCGCCATCATTATGACACTCTGTTTGTATGTTTGTAGCACGTGGTGCTTTTCTGTTTTCATTCATAGTTTATACGGCTGCGGAAGTGCTGGGCGTGATTTTCACGCACCCATTGACTTCAATGGGTGCGTGATGCTCGAACAATGCACAAATATCGGACATGTCGTGAGTTTTACGCAGCGGACTCGCGCTGCGTGAAAATCACTGACAGTCTGCACGGCCCCATAGAGTAACATAGGTCCGTGCGAGGCGCGTGAAAATCACGCACGTTGCACGGATGTATTACACGTTCGTCTGAATAAGCCCTAACAATAAGGCCCAGTTCACAGAGTTTTTGGGCCTTGATATTGACTCGGACACTGCGTCAGAATCAGCACCAAAAAACTTCCAAAACCGCCTCCCATTGATTTAATCTGAAATCAATGGGAGCCATTCGCGGAAAAAAGAAAAAGCAGCACGTCCTTTCTTGCCGCGGTTCCGCCTCTGACCTCCCATCGAAATCAATGGGAGGCAGAAAATGCATTTTTCGCTGCGTTTTCTGTCTGCTGTCCTCAATCGCCGCAGGCAAAAAACGCGGCAAGATAGTCTGGGCAGGTCAAAATCTGCCTCAAAATTCGGTGCGCGGTTCCAGGCGGTCGCCGGTGCGCATGCGCGGGAGTTTGCGGGTGCGCGTGATCGGTCGCACGGGCGGCGGTGTTTGACGGCCCCCATGCTACCCAGGGCCGCCATCAGGGGGGGTATTAGGGGTACTGATGTGAGAGGCCCGGCCAAACCTAATTGAAAGGGGGGCCCGCAGCTCATGACATTCTTTTGGTGAAAAAAACGGGCCCCATTGCAGGGGCCTGTTTTTTTTCTACCAAAGGCAAGTCGCGGCAGTTTGCCGGGCCCCCCTTTCAATTAGGTTTGGCTGGGCCTCTCACATCAGTACCCCTAATACCCCCCCTGATGGCGGCCCTGGGTACCATGATATAGTACTGGACGGAGTACCGTTAACAGGCGGTGCCACGGTAGGGGGGCCCAGAAAATGTAGCTGTAGGGGGCCCTGAAATTCCTGATGGCGGCCCTGCCCGTGGGTAATCAGCACCTGCTCCTAAGTCTGAGAGAGTGACACGATCTTCTACCAGTCAGGCTGGGAGGCTGAGGAGTGGGAGAGCCTATCACAGCCTGGCCAGACGGAGATAGCTCCCGCGGTCTGTCTATTTATACCTGCATTTCCTGCTCCTCCTTTGCCTGTGATTCTTCTCTGTTTCCTGGCTCTGCTGCTCCTGCTATGATTATTGACCTTGCTTCATTTTTGACCCTGGCTTTACTGACTACGCTCCTGTTCTGCGATTTGTACCTCGTGCACTCCTGGTTTGTCTCGGCTCGTTCACTACTCTTGTTGCGCACTGTGTTGCCGTGGGCAACTGCCCCATTTCCCTTAGCTTCTGTGTACCCTTGTCTGTTTGTCTGTCGTGCACTTATTGAGCGTAGGGACCGTCGCCCAGTTGTATGCCGTCGCCTAGGACGGGCCATTGCAAGTAGGCAGGGACTGAGTGGCGGGTAGATTAGGGCTCACCTGTCTGTCTCCCTATCCCGTCATTACATAATCACAGGCCCATATAACTTTTCTACCCTGGTCCCTGACACAACTATGGACCCCCTTGAGACCCTGGCTCAGCAAATGCAGGGCCTCTCCCTACAGGTCCAAGCCCTGGCTCAGAAGGGCAACCAGCATGATGCTACCCTGGTAGTGCCCCCCACCTCACCTCTTGAACCCCACCTCAAGTTGTTCTCAGGGGACCGGAAGACTTTTTTCTCCTTTCGGGAGAGTTGTAGGCTCTATTTCCGTTTAAAGCCCCACTCCTCAGGTTCTGAGAGCCCGCGAGTGGGTATAATTATGTCCCGGCTCCAGGACGGGCCCCAAGAATGGGCCTTCTCCTTGGCTCCTGACGCCCCTGAACTTTCCTCTGTTGATCTTTTTTTTCCGCTCTCGGGCTCATATATGACGAGACTGACAAGACTGCCTTTGTCGAGAGTCAGCTGGTGACCTTACGTCAGGGTAAGAGACCCGTTGAGGAGTACTGTTCTGACTTTAGGAAGTGGTGTGTAGCTTCTCGGTGGAATGACCCTGCCTTGAGGTGCCAGTTTAGATTGGGTCTGTCGAACGCCCTGAAAGACCTGTTAGTTAGCAATCCCTCTTCTGACTGCCTAGATCAGGTTATGGCTTTAGCGGTACGTCTTGACCAACGTCTCAGGGAACGACGACTTGAACGTTTTTGTGCCTTCCCCTCTGACCCCCCCATGATGGCTCCCGAGGTTCCGTTGCTTCATTCTTCCACGGAAAACTCGGATGAACCTATGCAACTCGGGGCCTCCGTCTCTCCCCAACAACGTAGGGAGTTCCGCAGGAAGAATGGTCTCTGCTTCTACTGTGGGGATGACAAGCATCAAGTAAACAACTGTCCTAGGCGTAAGAATAAGCAGCCGGAAGAACTTCCGCGCCTAAGTGACCATCGGGGAGGTCATTTAGGCACACAGGTATTTCCCGTATATATGAAACCTAATAAGATCTTGCTTCCCTTTCAGGTCTCTTTTGAGGGTAGGTCTGCCACCGGCAGTGCCTTCGTGGATTCAGGGTCTTCTGCTAATATTATGCCTGTGGAATTTGCTATGTCTCTAGCTATGCCATTGATTGACTTGCATAAACCTGTCCCGGTAGTGGGTATCGACTCCACTCCTCTTGCTAATGGTTATTTTACACAGCATACCCCTGTTTTTGAACTCCTTGTTGGCTCCATGCATTTGGATCAGTGCTCTGTACTGGTGATGCAGGGATTATCGTCCGATTTGGTTTTAGGCCTTCCCTGGTTGCAGATGCATAATCCCACGTTTAACTGGAATACTGGGGATCTTACAAATGGGGTAATGAATGCATGACGTCATGTTTTTCTGTTAATTTTATCTCTCTAACTGAGGAGGTGAACACTCTACCTGAGTTTATTCAGGACTTTGCTGATGTTTTTTCTAAAAAGGCCTCCGAAGTGTTACCTCCTCATAGAGAACTCGATTGCGCAATCGATTTGGTACCAGGAGCTAAGCTCCCTAAGGGTAGGATATTTAATCTCTCTTGTCCCGAACGTGAAGCCATGAGAGAGTATATCCAGGAATGCCTGGCCAAGGGTTACATTCGCCCCTCTACTTCTCCGGTAGGTGCTGGCTTCTTCTTCGTAGGGAAGAAGGATGGTGGTCTTAGGCCGTGCATTGACTACCGAAACTTGAATAAGGTCACTGTAAGGAACCAGTATCCCCTTCCTTTGATTCCTGATCTCTTAAATCAGGTTCAGGGGGCCCAATGGTTCTCTAAGTTTTATCTACGGGGGGCTTATAACCTTATCCGCATCAAAGAGGGGGATGAGTGGAAGACTGCGTTTAACACGCCCGAAGGTCATTTCGAATACCTTGTCATGCCCTTTGGGTTGTGTAATGCTCCCGCACTCTTCCAGAATTTCATAAATGAGATTTTAAGAGATTACCTGGGGGTATTTCTTGTAGTGTACCTTGATGACATACTTGTGTTTTCCAGGGACTGGTCCTCCCACATTGAGCATGTCAGGAAGGTGCTCCAGGTCCTTCGGGAAAACAAACTGTTTGCTAAGACCGAAAAATGTGTGTTTGGGGTGCAGGAGATACCATTTTTGGGTCAAATCCTCACTCCTCATGAATTCCGCATGGACCCTGCCAAGGTTCAGGCTGTGGCTGAATGGGTCCAACCTGCCTCCCTGAAGGCGTTACAGTGCTTCCTGGGGTTTGCTAATTATTACAGGAGATTTATTGCTAACTTCTCGGTCATCGCTAAGCCTCTTACGGATCTTACTCGCAAAGGTGCTGACCCCCTCCACTGGCCTCCAGAGGCGGTCCAGGCTTCTGAGGTCCTTAAGAAGTGCTTTATCTCGGCCCCTGTGCTGATTCAGCCTAACCAAATGGAGCCATTCATCGTGGAGGTTGACGCCTCCGAGGTGGGAGTGGGTGCTGTCTTGTCCCAGGGTACCAGGTCCCTCACCCATCTCCGTCCCTATGCCTATTTCTCTAGGAAGTTCTCGCCCACTGAGAGTAACTATGATATTGGCAACCGCGAACTCTTAGCCATTAAATGGGCATTTGAAGAGTGGCACCACTTCCTGGAGGGGGCTAGGCACCAGGTAACGGTCCTTACCGACCACAAGAATCTGGTTTTCTTAGAATCTGCCCGGAGGCTAAACCCGAGACAAGCTCGATGGGCGTTATTTTTTACTAGATTCAACTTTTTGGTCACCTATAGGGCTGGGTCTAAAAATATTAAGGCTGATGCACTGTCGCGTAGCTTCATGGCCAGTCCTCCTTCGGAGGAAGATCCTGCATGTGTTTTGCCTCCAGGTATAATCATTTCCTCTGTTGATTCTGACTTAGTCTCCGAAATTGCAGCTGATCAAGGTTCAGCTCCTGGGAACCTTCCTGAGAACAAGCTGTTTGTTCCCCTGCAATTCCGGCTAAGGGTACTCAGAGAAAATCATGACTATGCACTATCTGGCCATCCAGGCATCCTGGGTACCAAGCATCTCATTGCCAGAAACTATTGGTGGCCTGGGTACCAAGCATCTCATTGCCAGAAACTATTGGTGGCGACGTTAAGGCCTACATCGCCGCTTGTGAAATTTGTGCTAGGTCCTAGACTCCAAGGTCCCGACCAGCGGGCTTACTATGTTCTTTGCCCATTCCCCAGAGACCTTGGACCCATATCTCCATGGATTTTATCGCCGATTTGCCTCCATCTCAAGGCAAGTCGGTGGTGTGGGTTGTAGTAGACCGTTTCAGTAAGATGTGCCACTTTGTGCCCCTCAAGAAACTACCCAATGCTTAGACGTTAGCTACCTTGTTTGTCAAACACATCCTGCGTCTCCATGGGGTTCCTGTCAATATTGTTTCTGACAGAGGGGTACAATTTGTTTCATTGTTTTGGAGAGCCTTCTGTAAAAAGTTGGAGATTGATCTGTCCTCCTCGGCCTTCCATCCTGAAACTAATGGCCAAACTGAGAGGACTAATCAGTCTCTAGAACAATATTTAAGGTATTTTATCTCTGACTGTCAATATGATTGGGTCTCCTTCATTCCCCTCGCCGAATTTTCCCTTAATAACCGGGTCAGTAACTCGTCAGGGGTCTCCCCCTTTTTCTGTAATTTTTGGTCTAATCCACGGTTCTCCTCCGTTTCACCTGGTAGTTCCAACAATCCCGAGGTAGATGTCGTTCATCAGGAACTGTGCACAGTCTGGGCCCAGGTTCAGAAGAACCTAGAGGCGTCCCAGAGCATACAAAAGACTCAGGCAGATAGAAGACGTTCTGCTAACCCCTTGTTTGTGGTCGGGGATCTGGTGTGGCCATCTTCTAAAAATTTGCGCCTTAAAGTCCCGTCCAAAAATGTTTCTCCCCGATATATAGGGCCGTACAAGGTCATTGAAGTCCTTAACCCTGTCTCCTTCCGACTGGAGTTACCCCCCGTCTTTTCGAGTACACGACGTGTTTCATGCCTCCCTCCTTAAACGCTGCTCCCCGACCTTGGCTCCCTCGAGGAAACCTCCAGTCCTTGTTCTCACCCCTGAAGGGGTAGAATTCGAGGTGGCCAAGATTGTGGACAGCAGGATGGTCCAAGGCTCCCTCCAGTACCTGGTCCATTGGAGAGGATACGGGCCTGAGGAGAGGACTTGGGTACCCGCCCGGGATGTTCACGCTGGGGTATTGCTCAGGAGGTTCCATCTTCGCTTCCCCAATAAGCCAGGTCCACCTAGAAAGGGTCCAGTGGCCCCTCTTAAAAGGGGGGGGGGTACTGTAAAGGATCTGCCAGACACAGCTTCTGTGTCGACGCCCGTGGGTAATCAGTCTGCACCTGCTCCTAAGTCTGAGAGAGTGACACGATCTTCTACCAGTCAGGCTGGGAGGCTGAGGAGTGGGAGAGCCTATCACAGCCTGGCCAGACGGAGCTAGCTCCCGCCCTCTGCCTATTTATACCTGCATTTCCTGCTCCTCCTTTGCCTGTGATTCTTTTCTGTTTCCTGGCTCTGCTGCTCCTGCTATGATTATTGACCTTGCTTCATTTTTGACCCTGGCTTTACTGACTACGCTCCTGTTCTGCGATTTGTACCTCGTGCACTCCTGGTTTGACTCGGCTCGTTCACTACTCTTGTTGCTCACTGTGTTGTCGTGGGAAACTGCCCCATTTCCCTTAGCTTCTGTGTACCCTTGTCTGTTTGTCTGTCATGCACTTATTGAGCGTAAGGACCGTCGCCCAGTTGTACGCCATCGCCTAGGACAGGCCGTTGCAAGTAGGCAGGGACTGAGTGGCGGGTAGGTTAGGGCTCACCTGTCTGTCTCCCTACCCCGTCATTACAATGAGCCTGCTAGGTAATATGAAGGATCTCTTACAAGAAACATTAGCAACAAAGGTAAATCCTGTCACAGCTTCTCTCCCACTTTCTCCTCAGTGTGTGGCTCCTGCTGGTTCTGTGTGTATCTAGTAAGAGACTCATATTAACCCCTCACAAGCATCTTTCTTCTCCTCCTCTAGCAGATAAACCCTTTACAAGCAGCTGTACGCTCCTCCTCTAGCTATGCTGCATTATACAGTACACAAAGAATCCTTATTACATGGCTGATAAAATAATATACTGTATAAAGTAAAAGTACATGCTCCTGGCTGGAAGTGAACCAAATTTTTGCTCGATTTGCATTTTGCTGATTTGTTATCCATTTGGATGCATTGGCGAATCAATTCACCAGGATTACCTTAAGATTTCCTGTTGAGGAAAATAGGGGAATTGATTCTCCTATTGTCTTCTATAGACCAGTGAATCGATAACACAGTAAATTGATGCACTCATCCCAAATCCTGGCCAGATCTGAGCAAAATGCTCCACTTTGCCATTAAGAGGCTTTATAAAAATAGCTCCTCCCGCTCACAGAGAAAATCCCACAGTGCAATCAAAACCTTATGTCAGGACTCGAACACAAAAACTCGTGTGCCAGTCAGTGGCTCTTCCCTTTGAGTCATCTGAGACATTGGACAGCTTCACTACTGAATCTAGTGTCTAAGATCTTTTGATTCTTGCCTCTCTGCATTACCTTGACTGCCTTGATTGGTCTCACTATTGTGAGTACTACAGTTAGGTCAAGAATTATTTGGACAGTGACACAATCTTCATGATTTTGGCTCTGCATGCCACCACATTGGAATTGAAATGAAACAACTGAGATGCAATTGAAGTGTAGACTTTCAGGTTTAATTCAAGGGGTTGAGCACAAATATCATGTGAAACGTTTAGGAATTAAAACCTTTTCTACGCAGCCTCCTCATTTCAGGGGCTCAAAAGTAATTGGACAAATTAACATTACCATAAATGTTTTAAATACTTTGTAGAGTACTTTGCAGGCAATGACTGCCTGAAGTCTGGAACCCATGGACATCACCAAACAGTGGGTTTCCTCCTTTGTGAGGCTTTGCCAGGCCTTTACTGCAGATGTCTTCAGTTGTTGCTTGTTTGTGGGTCTTTCTGGCTTTTATTGTCTTAAGCAAGTGAAATGCATGCTGGAGCGGGTTGAGATCTGGTGATTGACTTGGCCATTGCAGAATATTCCACTTCTTTGCCTTAAAAAACTCCTGGGTTGCTTTTGCAGTATGTTTGGGTCATTGTCCATCTGTACTGTGAAGTGACGTCCAATCAACCTTGCTGCATTTGAACAAAAATGGTGTGTAGAAAAGGCAGATCCAGCACTCAAATATTTAAAATTTCCAATTTTTATTTGTCATTTTAAAAAACAGGGATAAAACAAAAATCCCGGGACCACGCTTACGCGTTTCAGACCACTAGGGTCCTTAATCATAGCTTGATTAAGGACCCTAGTGGTCTGAAATGCGTAAGCGTGGTCCCGGGATTTTTGTTTTATCCCTGTTTTTAAAATGACCTAAATAAAAATTGGAAATTTTAAATATTTGAGTGCTGGATCTGCCTTTTCTACACACCATTTTTGTTCCAATAACCTGCAGTCGACACAGGATCAGCTTAGGAGGATCTACGAGCACCTACAGCTTTGGGATTTTTCATACATATTTGGCATCGGTCAAGCTTTTCAAAAACGCATTGGAAAAACGCAATCAAGCATAGTGGTTATGAGGTGAGCAAAACTTTTGGTAAAACATTTTTCATTTTCTACCTTGCTGCATTTGGTTGAATCGGAGCAGAAAGTATATCCCTGAACATTTCAGAATTCATCCGGCTGCTTCTGTTTTCAGTCACATCATCAATAAACACTAGTGACCCAGTGCCTTTGGCAGTCATGCATGCCCATGCCATCACACTGCATCCACCATGTTTTACAGAGGATGTAGTGTGCTTTGGAGCATGAGCCGTTCCAAGCCTTCGCCATACTTTCTTCCTCCAGTCATTCTTGTAGAGGTTAATCTTAGTTTCATCTGTCCAAAGAATGCTGTTCCAAAACTGGGCTGGCTTCTCTAGATGTTGTTTGGCAAAATTTAATCTGGCCTTTCTATTTTTGAGGCTGATTAATGGTTTGCACCTTGTGGCGAACCTCTGTATTTGCTCACATGAAGTCTTCTCTTTATGGTAGACTTAGATATAGATACACCACCTTCCAGGAGAGTGTTCTTCACTTGCGTAGATGTTGTGAAGGGGTTTTTCTTCACCATGGAAAGGATTCTGCAATCATCCACCACTGTTGTCTTCCGTGAACATCCAGGCGTTTTGGAGTTCACGAGATAACCAGTGCGTTCTTTTTTTTCAAAGAATGTACCAAACTGTTGATGTGGCCACTCCTAACATTTGTGCTATCTTTCTGATGGATTTCTTCATTTTTTTCAGCCTAACGATGGCCTGTTTCACTTGCATTCACTTGCTTCTTTAGATGTTGTTTGGCAAAATTTAATCTGGCCTTTCTATTTTTGAGGCTGATTAATGGTTTGCACCTTGTGGTGAACCCTCTGTATTTGCTCTCATGAGGTCTTCTCTTTATGGTAGACTTAGATACAGATACACCACCTTCCAGGAGAGTGTTCTTCACTTGCGTAGATATTGTGAAGGGGTTTTTCTTCACCTTGGAAATGATTCTGCGATCATCCACCACTGTTGTCTTCCGTGAACATCCAGGCGTTTTGGAGTTCACGAGATCACCAGTGCGTTCTTTTTTTTAAAGAATGTATCAAACTGTTGATGTGGCCACTCCTAACATTTGTGCTATCTCTCTGATGGATTTCTTCATTTTTTTTCAGCCTAACGATGGCCTGTTTCACTTGCATTGAGAGCTCCTTTGACCTCATGTTGTGGGTTCACAGCAACAGCTTCCAAATGCAAATGCCACGCCTGGAATCAACTCCAGACATTTTACCTGCTTAATTGATGATGGATTAATGAGGGAATAGCCCATGCAGCCCATTAAATAGCTTTTAAGATATTTGTCCAATTACCTTTGGTCTCTTGAAAAAGAGGCAGCTACATACTAAAGAGCTGTAATTCCTAAACCCTTCCTCAAATTAGGATGTGAACACCCTCAAATTAAAGCTGAGAGTCTGCACTTTCAGCCCATATTAATTATATAACTGTAAATTCAATTATGTTTTGGTAAACAGCTAAAATGCCAAAACTCATGTCACTGTCCAAATAATTCTGGACCTAACTGTATATAAGCCTGGACCTTGCAGTACCTGTTTGCTAGACAATCAGGTTATGTTCACACATTGTGATTTGATGCAGATTTTTGAGCCGAAGCCAGAATTGGATATAAGAGGAAGGAGAAGTATATGTCCTTCCTTTATATTTCCAATTTCTTTTGAAACCACTTTTGGCTTCGGCTTAAAATTCGGCATCAAAATCTAGACCTACTTTTGCTATTTGCACCCTCCTGCCTGCTCGTTTTAGCCACTGGACTACAAATCTGCCACAGACCTTGACACCTCATGAAATTTCAACTTTACTGCTTAAATGAAAGTGAAAACTGTGTTCCTGCAATGCCAATGGAAATTCTCCGTTTTGCTAATGATATGTATTTGAAATAAATCTTATAATTATATCTACGGTCTATTTTTGTGTCTTATTCAGAACTGACAGTTGGTCCTCTTTTAATAGCTTAGCTCTAAGGGTATGTGCACACACACTATTTACGTCCGTAATTGACGGACGTATTTCGGCCGCAAGTCCCGGACCGAACTCAGTGCAGGGAGCCGGGCTCCTAGTATCATAGTTATGTACGATGCTAGGAGTCCCTGCTACTCCGTGGAACTACTGTCCCGTACTGAAAACATGATTACAGTACGGGACAGTTGTCCTGCAGAGAGGCAGGGACTCCTAGCATGGTACATAACTATGATGCTAGGAGCCCGGCTCCTTGCACGGTGTTCGGTCCGGGACTTGCGGCCGAAATACGTCCGTCAATTACGGACGTAATCAGTGTGTGTGCACATACCCTAACTGTGTAAGTCTCTGTTTTTTGTGTCATCCATTTGTATTGAAAAGCATAGTTGACGATGCATTTTATTACAGTATAATGACTTATTCTAGTCAAACGTATGTCAAAAGAGCTCTCTTTCAACATTTAGCTAATAATAGTCAATGGGCAGGTCAACGTATATGTTGAAAATTGTTACCAATGTATACACAGAACATACATCACAAATGTGATATGAACAGAGTCAAATGAGCTCCTACAATGCACTGCTCTCTGGTTACAGGAATCCAGCAGAATTTTTATTGTCATTTTCTGTCTCAACAGTGAATAAAACATTGTTTAATTAGGATGCAGGATACATAAGACATACTATATGTAAAGATATTCAACGTTTTATGTAGATTTAAGCTGTGGAACGTTATAAAACCACTCACTCAAGCTGTAATTCTCATGATTCATCTAGTGTTTTATATTTTTGTGCTTGCAAACAGATCAGCATGCCTATCATATAAATATGACTGTCTGACTGTGTTTTAGATAATCACTTATCTTTAGTAGTAATGATGCCATATAGAGTAACACAAGCCAAGCAGAGAAGTCTACCTTATATGGGCATTTCTGTGCTTGATCTAATATTATATTGTTTTTTTGGCAAGAAGGCGCTGGTAATTATTATACTAATAAACCAAAAGACTCCTTTTCATTCCATCCAGAATAACTTCACTATGTTAAAACAAATGTATTTATTTATTCCCTGTTGCTTATATAGGAAAAGTCCATAGTTGGTTTGTCATGCTGAGAATACAGAATAGAAACCACATATTACACAAAAAAAGCTCATGTAACTCAATCTTCTAACTTAGGGTAAATTGAATAAATTCTTAAAGTTTTGTTAAAAGCTAAACACAAATACATATTTACAGGAGCATAATAATAGACGAACAATAGACAGGATGTATATTACACTGAAGAGTACGGATCCAGTTCTGCAAATAATGCAAAATGAGTTTTACTACAGCCAATCCAGGACTTTTCACACTGTGATGTCATCGCTTGGCAGTTGATTTGCCCTGGGGTTTGACAATCAAGATCAAGAAAGGCCCTACCCTGGCGCCCGTGGGAACAAGCAGCCCCCCATCAAGATTTATTAGGCAAACACTTTCTACTACAGAATAAAGAAGGAGAAGTTTGTATAACGGGACGCCAGCCGCTCACCTGCTCGCTGAGGCTAATGCCCCTTCCTGCTCGATACCACTGCTTCTATGTTTCCCTAGCACTGCATAGGCCCTGGTCTCTTAGCGGGCCTCTTTCCTTCGGTCCCATTGCCTGGTGATTTGTTTTGAATACCTGTTGTTTTACCTATTTATTACTTACCCAATTGTAAAGTGCTATAAAAAGAAACATTATTATCTATTAGTAGTAGTCGTCCTCGTCATGTGCTTTTTTAAAGGCACTAGGCACCTCATTACTGCAGTTACGATTGTCTTTGCCTATCAAGAATCTAAATTTATGGTTTAAAGTCCGCTTTTGGAGAGAAAAATTATGATTATTTACAGTATTTCTTGTCTTTATTTTTTATTAAATATATGATTTCTTGTTAATTTAGAATTGCAAAGAGTTTAGAAATTGTAACACATATATTCACCTTTGGATGGCATTTTACAGTTAGTAAAAATCTAGATATAACCTACATAAAACGTTGAGTAAGTAAGTAAATAGAGAAGCAGTGAAGTGTAAAAATCAGTCTTAAAAGTGATATTCCCATCACACAAAGTGATAGCATATTGCTAGGAATTGCCATCACTTTCTGATCGGTGGGAGTCTGACTGCCGGGAACCCCCACTAATCCTGAAAATGAAGGGGCCGCATCCCTGCTTTAAGGTTAATGGGGTTGCTCAGTGCACAGCCAGTAGCCGGAATAGTCGATGTGCAAGGAAAAACTTTGAAGTGGCCACAGGGTGACTTTAGCCTTTACCCTTCATTCTTAGGGTATGTTCACACACAGTAGCAAAATACGTCTGAAAATACGGAGCTGTTTTCGCCTGAAAACAGCTCCTGATTTTCAGACGTTTTTTTTAACAACTCGCGTTTTTCGCTGTGTCTTTTTCGGCCATTTTTTAAGCTGTTTTTCAATGGAGTCAATGAAAAACGCCTCCAAAAACTTCCTAAGAAGTGTCCTGCACTTCTCTTGACGAGCCGTATTTTGACAGCGACGCGTAAAATAAAGGCTAGTGGGAACAGAACATCGTAATTCCCATTGAAAGCAATGGGCAGATGTTTGTAGGTGTATTAGGGGCGTTTTTTCAGGCGTAATTCGAGTCGTAAAACGCCCGAATTACATCTGAAAACACTGCGTGTGAACATACCCTTAGGATTGATGGAATGGTATGTGGTATCTGATGGGCAGGCTTCTTTAATGGTGGCAGCAGCTAGGGCCCGAACCTTGGGTCCACAAATGTTATCTCCACAAGAAACTGCAGCATTCTAATAAAAGTAAAAAAAAATATTCACCCATGTTCAATGCAAAGTATCATCAACTCATTGGGTTTGAGATAACAAGATATACCACATATGTAATGGTTATGAAAGATGGTCACCAACCTTCATGAAGAGATGGCGGGGGGAGAATAAAGTGCCCAAGAGTCACCAAAGTTTTGTCTCTCAATCTGTTATGTGATCTCAGGAAGCTTGCATGAAAAACAGTAACTTTGTTTTTAATGTACTCCAGACTATTATATATACTGTAAAAAAAAAATAGGAAAAAAAACCTGTAAACCTTACAGCAAAATATCCACTTATTTTATCATTACACCAGCACGTATAGCTTTATTATTATCACTGATTCCACTAAGATTTTTCACATGGCAGTATTTTGGCCAGTATTTTGTACCAGTATGTCTAAGTCAAAACAAGGAGTGAAAAAAATAATTAAAAACTATAATGGAAATATTTATACTCTAATGTTTTGGACCCACTCCTAGTTTTGTCTTACAAATAATGATGAAAAATACTGACCAAAATACTGCTGTGTGAAAATAGCCTAAGGCTGTATGCACATTAATATCAGCTAGAGATAAGCAAAACTAAGAAAACTTGATGGAGGTTGAAAAAGACAAAAAACCATGTATAAACCACAATCACTGTATTATGATGTAATTTCTAATAGAGGCAATTCTGGGAACATCTTCTAAAACTATGTTGTAAATATCACTTTACAAAAATCCATACAGCACTATTAATCCCTTGATTCATATTTTATTTTACATATGACCTACCTCTGTGTATCACGGTGAGATGCATCACTACTGAAGAGATAATCGGCTTGATGGCTTGAGGTTGTAATGACCCCTCCTTCAGACTCTGGAAAGTGAACAGGTGTATAGGAATTAAAGGGGGTATGCAAGACACAAACATTTTTCATGACTCTACTGGAAAGGTGGTAAATGTTGAATAGAGTTTGAATGGAGTAGCAGCGTGCATGCATGTCTGCTTCTCCTTTCAATCTCTTCTTTACCGTAGATGTAAAGTTTGGGAAATGCAGGGGGCTTGGGTACCCCTTCTAGTATTCGTGGGGGTCCCAGCTGTTGGAACCCAACTGATCTAGCATTTATCACCTATCCAGTAAATAGGTGAGAAGCTACCCCTATAATAAAAAGGGTTGAGTTGCACAATTAACATGTTCATCATTCAGAAAGGCCCACAACCCTTTTTAGGACTATTCAGCAATGCATTTTTCAATGTACCATATTTCAGGCTAAGTGAGGTATCTTAAGTTAAAAATTACATCTCCCTACCCCAAAATATGAAGTCTGTTGCTAAGTGCAACTTTTTAAGACAGATAAGGTACTGACATATAAAAGTGTTGTTGTTTTTTTTATTAGTTTGGGATACATTATAGTGCTGCTGGTAACAAATGCTAACTGTTACCTTCTTACCAGAGATGTGGATCCTCTATGCTGCAAATTAGTGTGCGAAGTCTTAGGAATTTTCCCGGTCTTCACCCTTATCCCCTGCAAGGAGGTATGTAGTTTCGTAGATGGACTCCCAGATTACAGTCCCAAGAATAGTCAACGATTGAGGGCAAGTGCACTGGAGGAACTGTAGTGTAATTAGGAACAGTGCCAATGCCAATAGTCATCACCAGGGAAGTGATCAGGAGGCGACAAATTAGAGGATGAGACAGAAAACATAGTCAGAGAATGGGCCAAGGGTAAGAACTAGGAGTAGGTCAACAGGGTCAGGAACAATGAGCCAAATATGTATGTACTTTCATTTTCAGATGAGAAGTTCAGGACAGCGTTTCCTTGTTAGGATTTAAACCCAGAGACACCTGTGTCCCGGCAGTAGATCGTCTCATTGAGCTATTTGAAATGTACAGGTTCTATTGATTCCTAAAATAATAGATTTTACCGCTCAGACGGTTGCAAGCAAAAAGTCTGAAGTGTTCACAAAGAGTTCTCCTTTCCCACAGCCTGCATGCAGAGAAAATTCCAACTTCCACCGGTGTGTTTCTCTGTAATGCTGGTTCTTAAAGTTGCACGAAGCAATATAGCAGCGTGCTATATAAGTTCTTACAGTCGCTGGTCTATATCTCCAACAAGGGAGAAAAAACAGTTAGTGCACCACCTTTGGAAAGTATAAAAGCCGCGTTTTTAATCCATACAAGACAAACAGAATAAAAGGCATATAACAATCTCATGCGGCACGCCAAGTTCTGCAGCCCGACCCTGGGTTTCGCCCTTCCGGCTTCCTCTGGGGCATATAAAAGTCTGGCCCTTCACTGCCTGATCGCCAGACTATTGAGTTTCATGCTTGTAGTCTAGTTCCTTGTTGCCGCTCTGCAAACTGTTGCTGCTCATTTGCGTATTGAACCTGGATAGTTTCATGACCACTTCTCTGCCACACGCTACAACCGTTTGCCGCTTATCTGTGTCCCATACTTGGATTGTTTCCAGACCTCCTCTCGGACTCACACTACAGTAATCAATAAGCCTGTAGCTGGACTGTTACTTGATTACTCTTGCTAAAGCACTCTCCTGCCTGATCGTTTCAGCCACTGGTCTCCAAATTTGCTAAAAGCGTTGACACGGGTGTCAAATAAATAGGCATTCTGGGCTGACATCTTCAAGAAGCATCAGTTGCAATAGCAACCAGACACAGACAGCAGCATGGAGAAGAGCCACAGACTGGAGGAGCAGGAAATCTCTTGATAAGGTGTGGAGCATGAACTTCCTCTTTCAGGATCCAAGTATAACTTCAGGACTGTGCTCCTCTCAGTTGATCAAATAGACTTACCCATGTATTCTTTTAATTTGTAGTAAGTAAAAGTAAATCCAGAGTACCTAGAAAGGTCCAATGAAATGTGGAGCAAATTTCTAAGATGGAACTTTAAGCCGAATATTCCTTGTTGAAAGCCAAACTTTAATCACCGGGAAGTATTATGGGACCTGGGCATAGGCGCTCGTCAGCAGTTCTTTTGGCCTTAGCAGCAGACTGTAAATTCTTATGGACTTCCATTCAGATATCCTGGAAACTTGGATGAGGTCCGAAGCGGCAGCACAGAGGTAATGCTCCATTACACAGTGGTCCCACAGTGGCTCAAGGGTGAGTAAATAGAGCGCAATTGCCATCATAACCGAACCACAGCAGCTTACCTTCACCCAAAGCAATGGCAGTGATGACGAGATGTAAGAACGATAAGATTCCTACAAAACTAACATCCTTTTTCACCATAGCTCCCTCCGAAGATGGTACTGGCAAGCATGGCGGGACAAGCTCCCTCCAACATGTGGAGCTCAGCACAAGTGCATCTGCACAAATATTAACCCCTTCCCGCCAAAGACATTTTTCATTTTTGTTTTTTCCATCTCCCCTTCCAAGATACATATTTTTTTTCATTTTAACTTGGACATAGCCATATGAGGGCTTGTTTCTTGCGGCACAAGTTTTCTTTTTTTTTTTCAATACCACCATTTTATGTACCATATAATGTGTGATCAAAATGAGATGATACCAAAAAGGTGTCTTTTTTTATTGTTCACATTATTTTACATAACAAAAGATTGCATGCTGTAATATACAGCCGACACCCGCTCCATACCATTCCTTCTGACTTACGCCGCACAAATGTTGGGAAGGGGTTAAAAGCACTTCTCACAGTGATAACGGGACCTTTACCAGCTGGAGAGAAAAGTTACTGTAGGTATTAAGCCGGGTTTACACGGGCATGTTCGGTCCATAAAATATTTCCCAGACCGATCACACTTTAGGGAGCCGGGCTTTTAGCATCATAGTTATCTATGACGCTAGGAGTCCCTGCCTCGCTGTGGGTAAACTGTCCCGTACTGTAATCATGTTTTCAGTACGGGACAGTAGTTCCACGGAGAGGCAGGGACTCCTAGTGTCGTACATAACTATGATGCTAGGAGCCCGGCTCCCTGCAGTGTGTTCGGTCCAGGAAATGCGACCGACATACGGTCGGTATTTTACGGACTGAACATGATCGTGTGAACCCGGCCTTAAGTTAATGTTCCCCCAAAAGTAATCTCTCTAAAAAACCTCAGACATCCCAGAAGCTCCTGTTACAATGTCTACTATGAAAGCTCTAATGGCAGACCTAAAAGACTCTGCACAACAAGATTTTTAATCTTCACAGTCTTACCATCATTCTAAGATAGTAGCACTAAAAAGGTATTATTAGTGTGAGGGGGCACAAAGGGAGCATAATTACTGTGAAGGGGCACTATCTGTGTGCCACACAAAGAGGGCATTTTTAAAGTGTATGGGACACAAAGGAGCGCTATTACTGTGTGGGAACACTATTAGGGTATGTTCACACGGCAGCCTCCGTTACGGCTGAAATTACGGAGCTGTTTTCAGGAGAAAACAGCTCCGGAATTTCAGACGTAATGGCAAGTGCAGGCGCTTTTCGCTGCATCCATTACAGACGTAATTGGAGGTGTTTTTTCATGGTGTCAATGGAAAACGATTCCAATTACGTCTCAAGAAGTGACAGGCACTTCTTTGACGCGGGCGTCTTTTTTACCTGCCGTCTTTTGACAGCGGCGCGTAAAAAAAATGACCGTCGGCACAGAACATCGTAAAGCCCATTCAAATGAATGGGCAGATGTTTGCCGGCGCATTGGAGCCATATTTTCGGACGTAATTAGAGGTTAAAACGCCCGAATTACGTCCGTAAATAGGGTGTGTGAACCCAGCCTTACTGTGTACCGCACAAAGGGAGGCACTATTAAACCACTTTTACATGGCAGAATTTTTTTTACAGTATTTTGCATCAGTATTTGGAAGCCAAATTCAGGAGTGGAACCCTCACAGAAAAAGTATAATGGAAAGATTTGGACCTCTTCCGTATTTTGGACAGGAGGCTTTTAAATACTGAAGCAAAATACTGCCATGTGAAAGAGGACTGTTTGGGCACTAAGGGGACACTATTACAGTGTGGGGCACTGTTTGCCACTATTTATGGGGGCACCATCTGTCTGGCACTATTTTAGCAGCAGTAGGACAATGTTAAAAGGTGGTAGCAGGATGGAAAGTTTTTCTACAGGATGAGGATGTGCTGAAAAAGCAAGGAACTAAAGACATCAGGACAAAATCCGGCTCTAGCAGGAGAAGAAGACTCCCGAATAAATCCTCTCTCTAAATTCTCCTTGGTACAGGCTGGCTGATATCGACTCAGTGTCTGGTGGAGAAAGTGGATACACCATTCCCCGGGAATATCAAGGCCAGGAAGAAGTGGAATGGCACAATCATATGGACTGTACACAGGAAGAGTCCCTGATTTCTACTTAGAGAAAACATCCGTAAAGTCCAGATATTGAGGTGCGACACCAGATGAAATTGACATGAGTGGAAGTAACTGAGGACCGACTAGATCTGGAAAAAGCAATCTATTGACAGAGCTAAGACATAGAGGTTCCTGTAACAACAGGATAAGAATCTGGAGCTTTCACAGAAAAAATGGAAGCGCCAGATCCGTTGCATGACGGACACCAACGTTTTCAGACAGAACCCAATGACTTTAATAGATTCTGTCGAGTTTTCCCCATGTGTTCGTAATTTTACCGGAAAAAAATCGAACATGCTCTGCTATTTTCTCTGCCATTTTGGATAAGATCTGCGTTGGAGGCTCCAAACAGAGTATCTAACTAAGATGTAAATATGTAGCTCTGGCACCTGAAAAATGTCAATGTAGGGGCCTTTCTGAGGTGAGTAGCACAGGTTGGGGATTGATCACAGTATTTTACTTGCTTTGCCCACACTGCTGCTTCTGGCCCTGATCAGTGGAGCATGCAGCATCAACCCCTGCTGACTGCTGCTCCACCAATAACTGCACTTGCTTGTCAGAAAAGGGAGGAGCATTACTGCAGCATAACTTTCTGTGCGCATTACATTATTATGTGTAGTGGGTTTATGGGGGCTAGGGGGATGTTTGAATGTTTTCCCCTCTGTACCATGCCTGTTAACCACGCCTAGTAAACTACATGAGCCTCTTAAGATCTCCATATGCTTACCCGCCTCACTCCTCAATCGTGACCTCTTTGACTTTGGGCGTAGAACTGGGTCCTGACGCCGTTCAGCGTAAGGACGTTGTATGTGTAGTACAGATAACGTCCCAGTGCCGTGCCTTCAGTTTGAAGAGGATTCAACTCAGGAGCAGGGAGGGTAAGTATATGGATACTGTCTGCTGGGGCCCTGTAGCAAAACCAGTCATGTATGAAACTGTCTGCTGAGGCACTGTATAAAAGCATATCATGTGTGAAACTGTCTTCTATGGCCCTGTATCTTGTGTTCATTAAGTGAATAAGTTAAATGGATATAGATCCGACCGGTATCCACATCAAGTAGCAGGTGCCGGTAAAAGTTTTTCACCGGCAATTAGTATTTAAGTAACTGAAGTCAAGCCCCATCCCATACACATGCACTCTGGGCTCGGATGAGCATGCATGTATTCTCAATAGGGAGAAGGGACTAATCTGCCTTAAGAACAAAAGGATCGGGCATGTTGAAATCCAACTGCCCGATTCTTCTTTTCCCTGATGGGGGACAGTCGCGATACCCCCATACACATCAGGTGGTCGGTCAGTGTTGCCTATGGCCGACATATCTAAGGTGTAGGGCAACCTTTACTAAAAAGGCATTGAAACTGCACATGTGAAATCGCAGTGTGTAAAACCATGCCCCCAAAACTACACTCACTTTTTAGCGCATGTTAACCTGGCTCATATTTTTTGGTGGGAAAGATGGCAACCCTAAACGGACAGCATGGGGTCAACCCCAAAAATCCTTAATTAATACCTTGCCAGGCAATCTGGTGGCTTGTGTTAGCTAAACCTATTCTAGTGGAAATCAGTCCGGGCTATATAGAGCTGGGGCTGGTTGAGTAACTAGGGCACCAAATACATTTGATTATTTATTTACTAATCTATTTTTTAACAGAGCACAGTGAATGGTACTGTCCATATATAAGGCGGAACTTTAAACCAAATATTCCTTGTTGAAAGCCAGACCTTATCACCAGGAAGAATTGTGGGTCCTGGCCAGAGCGTCGGACCCAGGAGCTTTTCAAAGCTGGAGTCCCCGGCTGGAGGATCCCGGCTCTGGAGAAGTCTCAGACAATGTCGGGAGCCCCCCGAGGTATACTTTTAACATATACCTGTGAAGAATGCCATACAGTGACATCTGTCACCAGCAGACTCTCATGTTAACAAAATGTATACCGTGCGGTAAAAATTTTTTGTGGGATCCCTCAGGATGGAATAGCGTAGTCTACTACCCTATTCCATGCTTAATTTTTTTTAAAAAGGTATACCTTCGTATACCAACCCGATGCAGAACAAAAAGACACACTTTTGGTCGCTGTCGGGATAATGAAGCCATGTGAACACGTTTATCTTGTACGTCGGGAGCTTTCCCGACTTACATGATAAAAGTAGGACAATAACACGATTTGAGTTAGTCCTTGAGTTAGTTATGGACAGTTTAAGTAGATGTTCTGTACCCCACTCCCCTGCTGTTCTGATGGTAATGGTGGTTCTGCACTAATTCAGATATCTGCAGAAATAGTAAGGCCCCATGCACATGAACATGCTTTTGCGGCCGCAATTCCCCTGATAATCCACGGGAGAATTCCGGCCCCATTCATTCCTATGGGGCCATGCACACGACCGTGGTTTCCACGGTCCGTGCATGGCCCCGGGCTCATTGAAAATAATGGTCGCGGCCATGTGCACAGCCCGCGATTTGCGGCGGCTCGCAGCTGACACTCCGTGGCCGGCCGACCCTAAAATCACGGCCATGCACATGGCTACGGTCAAGTGCATGAGGCCTAAGTATGTGTGCAATGTGTGTGTATATGTGTGTGTTATGTGTGCATATACTATAATGTGTGCATATAATGTGTAATACTGTATAGCAGCATTATTTCTATGTATATGGCGGCATTATTCATGTAGAGCGTGGTGGAATAATTTATTAGTACTTTATGGTGGCATTATTTAGGTATGCAGGTTAGCAGCATTATCTTTGTGAGAGCATTATTATGAGAGCACTGATATGTGTGTCCACATGTATCTGTGTGTGCAAGTGCATGCTTCTAATATTTATGCCATAAACCCCCTCCCCTTGACAAGATACTGAGCATGTCCCATGGCAGAAACTACGGCTGCATTCAGGCGTCTGTCATGCAGCCTATTTTATACATCCATATTACATCTGCAAGACTTGGACCATGGTTTGAGTGAACTGAACTTAGATCACTTTAGAGTTCTATGGTGATCTAAGTTTGATAAATTTGGAGGGCTGTAATTCCATGTCTTGTGGCCATAAAACAAATTCCAAAATGCGGCCACAACATTGCCGTCTGAACAGGAGCCTAGATATGATTGGGGGAGATGGATGAGACGAGCCCAGGTGTGGTTTGGGGATGAGACTGGCCTAGGATCTTTGAATTTGATTGGGGTTAGAGATTAGATGACACCAACCCAACGAGGAGATTTGGATTTCATGGGAGGGTTAAGTGGGATGAGCCCAGCCACGTGCTTTATATTTGATGGTGGAGGAGGAAGGGCACGACAGACCCAGAATATTTAGTGTAATATTTATGATGGTATAGTGGTAAAATTATATTTTTAGTTCCCGTATTTCATCACTGTATGACTGTATTAGAGGTATCGAGGTATTATATCGATTACAGTATTGGTCACGGGGCATTATTTGGGAATGGAGCTACGGCATTTTATTTCACTTATGTTTCTGTAAAAAATAAATTCTAATCCCATAAAAACCTCTTTCAGACCAAAAATGCCCCAACCATGATGTGGTTAAAATCAGCACAACTCAAATGTTCACTTTTTGGACCTGCAGTAATGTCACATTCATCTATGCTTTTTCCCCTCCCCCGCCTTCTACAGTTCTGTGAGGATTTCTTCAGGTCTATTGTCAGCACGTCATATTTTCCCATTTTCTAGTAAGCAGACTAATGACCTTTTGTCGCAGTTAAAGAGAATAATATAAAATTATTTTTATTCCTAACCCCAAATGTTGATGAGGTTGCTGTCTACGCTCTGAGAAAACCAGCCCCTCAGGCCTCTGTACATTGCTTCTAAAAGTCAAGTAGGATATAACATTGATATCTTTATTGAGATGGAGACAAGATAACAGAGTCTAACAACTGCTATATCAAAAGTTCCAGTAGATGGCAGCAAACACGTTAACATATGCATATCTGGGAACATCTCACATTTCATTATTCCGTTTTTGCCTCTCTGCCTTCAAGCAGCCATAACTTAATTTTTCTCATTGATGTGGCTATATGAGACCTTTTTTATGTGGAGGAAATTTTATTCTGCGTGATTTGGGGGGTATAAAAAGTGTAAAGGGTAAATTATAGCATTTATTTGTAGCATGAATATAGGAAAAATCTATTTTTAGCATTGTTTTTTTTTTTTTTATCCCGTTCACATTTAAAACACTAAATAACATCTTAAATTAATTCTTCAGGTTATTACGGTCGTGTAAGGGCCTAATATGTGTAGGTTTTTCTTTTTCATGTAGTGTATGGGTAATAAAATATATTTGATTCTAAATAATGACTTTTTATTTTATTTTTATTTTTTTATTAAATTTTTTAATCCTATGAAGAGATTACTTTAATTACAACTTTATTTTTTTTATACTTATAATGAATTAGCATACTCCTGTATACTGATACATTATACTGTGTCTGTAACGTCTATGGCCGCGGTCTGTCGTTCTAACTTACCCCTTGATGACCGCAGCCATGGATGTCCTGCTGCTCTGCTGTGTCGTCCCCCTGTGACGCACTGGCACTCACTTCCGGGTATCGAGCCTGTCTCCCGGAGGGTGCGCGCACACGCTCGTGCCCGCTCTTAAAGGGCCAGCACGCGCACCTGAAAATCATCATCATCAACTCATGAACTCCTGGACTATAAGAGGGTCACCGCCCTTCTTATCCTCACCTGGGCGTTGTTGTTGTTTCCCTTAGTCTGTCTTGCAAATGGTCTCCTAAGTGTCTTCCAGCTTCCCATTGTTTCCCGTTCCTGTATCCTGTTTCCTGTGCTATCTGTACTTTTCCTGGTCTACTGCCATGATGAGCTGTTGTTGTGTTGTTCTGCATCTCCACGCCTATTCTACTACTCCACGTCCAACGTCGACCTGCGGCCTGGTCCCAGCCGAGCCTGCCTTGCTACTGTCTACACTGCCTCAGGTACCCTTTTCTGGTACCCTTTTCAGTGGGTCCACACCCCGCGACAGTACGCTCAGGCCATGGCCACTGGCCAATTTAAGGGCATGTCACCCTCCCAAGCCATGCAGGATCTCCGAACAAGACAGGATCAACTTCTTGTGGCAGTGGACTCCATGGCGCAGCAGCTAGCGGCGCTAACTGCTTCCATTTCCTCTATACAAGCTCCTCCGACCGACCCTCCTGCTACTTCTCCTGGCAGTTCCAGTTCGGATTCCCGGTTCTCGCTGCCATTACCTTCTCGGTTCCATGGAGACGCAAGTACGTGCAGGGGATTTCTGAACCAATGCCAAATCCATTTTTCCTTGCACGCCCGAGCATTTCCGTCGGACGGAACCAAGATCGGCCTTCATCATGTCCCTACTTGCTGGCAAGGCCCTGGCATGGGCGAACCCAATCTGGGAACGACAGGGACTTCCAGGGGTTTGTGTGGTTGTTCCGTACTGTTTTTGAGGAGCCAGGATGTGTTTCGTCGGCAGCCACGGCTATCTTCAACCTTCAACCTCCGTGGGCGAATACACCATCCAGTTCCGGACCCTGGAGGGAGAGCTGTCCTGGAACAATGAGTCCTTGGTGGCATCCTTCTGGCATGGCCTGTCGCCCAGGATCAAGGACCAACTTGCTGCCTGAGACCTACTACCTGCCTTGGACGACCTGATTCTGCTGGCTACTTGGGTAGATATAAGGCTCAGGGAGAGGTCTCATGAGATGCAACAGGAGATACGGCATCCTAGATTGGCGCCCAACTTTCAACAACTCCTCTTGCCTTCATCTACTGCTACGCCCGAGGTGCCGATGCAGGTGGATCGCCTAAAATGGTCTATACAAGAGAAACAGTGCAGGCGCACCTCTGGTCTCTGTCTGTATTGCGGCCTCGCTGGCCATGTCGTGTGTCTGTGTCCACAGAAACCAAAAAACCCCAAGGCCTAGGTTTGATTGGAGAGACAACCCTGGGTGCTACTGCATTTAATCGTGAACTGTCTTCCAAACTGTTTATTTCCGTGACCATCGTCGCTGACGAGAGGCTCCATCCAGTTTCTGCCTACCTGGACTCTGGCTCTGAAGCTAATTTCATCCGTCAAGACCTTGTGTATCTTCTCCAGTTGCCCACTGTCCGCCTGGAAAGGCCGTTGATCGTTGCCTCGGTAGATGGACTGCCTTTGCCTGATCCCGTTTTTTCTGTTACCAAGCCATTGAGACTTCAAGTGGGAGCTCTTCACACTGAGCTCATCTACCTGTGTGTTCTGCCCAAGGCTGTCAACCCCGTGCTGCTGGGTTTGCCTTGGCTCCGTTTGCACGCCCCAGTCCTGGATTGGAACTCCAGTGGGGTTCCAAGTGTCTCGACTGCTGTCTGGGTCATATCCATGCACCGCAGCCTTCTCCTCATCAGTCATTGGCATGGTTGCCTCAGTATTTCTCTCAGTTCGCTGATTTCTTCAACAAGAAGGAAGCAGAGACCTTGCCGCCTCATCGTGCCTATGATTGTCCGATCGACTCGGTTCCTGATTCATCCCCTCCTCGCAGTAGAGTATACCCTCTCTCACTGCCAGAGACTCAGTCTATGTCGACCTATATTAAGGAGAATCTGGAGAGGGGCTTCATTCGTAAATCCTCATCCCCTGCCGGAGCCGGGTTCTTCTTTGTCAAGAAGAAGGATGTATCCCTCCTTCCCTGCATTGACTACCAAGGCCTCAGTCGGATCACGGTGAAGAACAGGTACCCTTTGCCTTTAATTTCGGAACTGTTCGATCGCATACGGGGGGCAATTTTTTTTTCTAAACTGGACTTGTGGGGGGCCTACATCCTGATTCGGATTCGTCAGGGTGACGAGTGTAACGGCCCTGTGGTCTTTCAAGAATTTGTCAATTACATTTTTCGTGATCTCCTCTATATCTGTGTTGTGGTGTATCTCGATGACATTTTGATTTTTTCCCCAGATCCAGTAACTCATCAGAGTCATGTCTGCCAGGTGTTACTTCGTTTAAGGGAGAATCATCTTTACGCCAAGCTGGAGAAGTGCATGTTTGAAAAAAGATCTCTTCCCTTCCTGGGCTACATCTTCTCCGATCAGGGCCTCAAAATGGACCATGAGAAGGTAAAGGCTGTCCTGGAGTGGACACGCCCCCAAGGCTTAAGGGCCATACAATGCTTTCTGGGATTCGTCAACTTCTACCGGCTGTTCATCCCCAACTTCTCATCATTGACAGCCCCCATCTCTTCCCTTACAAAGAAGGGTATGAATGCCAAAATGTGGACTCCGGAGGCTGAAGCCGCATTTGACACCCTGAAAAAAGCCTTCACGTCAGCCTGATGTGTCCCCACAGTTTTCGTGAGAGGTGTACGCTTCCTCTGTTGGTGCAGGTGCACTGTTGTTCCAGAGAGGTTCTAAAGGCAAAACTGTGGTATGTGGCTACTATTCCAAACTGTTTTCTTCCGCAGAGCGCAACTACTCGATTGGGGATCGGGAGTTACTGGCCATCAAGCTGGCCCTGCTGGAGTGGAGACACCTACTGGAAGGCACAGTCCACCCTATACTGGTCTTCATGGATCACAAGAATCTGACTTATTTACAGACGGCTAAACAGTTGAATCCTCGTCAAGCCAGGTGGTCGTTATTCTTTGCTCGATTCCGGTTCTAACTCCACTACCGACCTGCCAACAAGAATGTGAGGGCCAATGCCTTGTCTAGGTCATTCGAAACAGAGGATTCTGTGGAGACTCCACGGACTTCTCTGTGAACCCTCTGCAGGTTAGAGACATTCCTCCAGGATGAACTTTTGTACGTCTGGCAGGATGAATCCTTCGCTGGGGTCACAGCTCCAAGCAGGTCACGCGGGGACTCGTAAGACCCAAGACCTAATCGCCCGTCAGTTCTGGTGGCCCACGCTGCCCAAAGACGTGAGGGACTTCGTCTCCTCATGCACGGTATGCGCAGCTAATAAAGTTGCCCACTCCAGACCAACTGGTCTTCTCCAACCACTGCATGTGCCCGTTGCCTCCTGGCAGCATGTTGCAATGGACTTTGTCACGGATCTCCCTCTCTCTGCGAGTTGCTGTATGATCTGGGTGGTGGTGGATCGATTCTCTAAAATGGCTCATTTTGTTCCCCTGACTGGCCTGCCTTCTGCTGCTCGACTGGCTGACCTCTTTATACAACACATCTTCCTTCTGCACGGCTTGCCCCTGCATATTGTTTCGGATCGAGGGATCCAGTTCACTTCGAAGTTTTGGAGAGCACTCTGCGGTCTCCTTGGTGTAAAGTTGGACTTCTCTTCGGCCTATCATCCCCAGTCCATTGGGCAAGTCGAGAGGATTAACCAAATTATGGAGAACTATCTGCGGCACTTTGTTTCCAGATGACATGATGACTGGGTGCAGCTGCTCCCGTGGTCAGAATTCTCCTATAATAACCATACTAGTGAGTCCACCACCTCCAGCCCGTTCTTCATAGTCTATGGCCAACATCCTCGAATACCTCTTCCTGTCTCTACTATGTCTCAGGTGCCTGCAGCCGACTCTACCTTCAGGGACTTTCTGCAAATATGGCAACCGACCCGATCTTCTATTCTGCTGGCGGTGGATCGAATGAATAGAAAAGAAGATACTAGAAGACGGGATCCTCCTCAGTTTCTTCCAGGCACGAGAGTCTGGTTGTCCTCAAAGAATATCCGGCTGAGGGTGCCGTCCTGCAAATTTACTCCCAGGTTCCTCGGACCCTTCGAGATCCTGCTACAAATTAACCCAGTGTCGTACAAGCTGCGGCTGCCTCCTACACTTAAGATCCATAACTCCTTCCATGTCTCCTTGCTGAAGCCCGTGGTCCTGAACCGCTACTCTAGAACTCCTAGTTCCGCAGTGGCTCCTGGCGGTTCGTCAGGGACTTTCGAGGTAAGGGAGATTCTAGCCACCAAGAAGGTGGGAGGAAGGACGTTTTATTTGGTGGATTGGAGGGGATTCGGCCCAGAAGAGAGGTCTTGGGAGCCAGAGGAGAACATTGATGCCCCTGTCCTCATAAGGAAGTTTCTCTCCTGTTCTAGTCCCAAGAAAAGGGGGCGTAAGAGGGGGGATACTGTAACGTCTATGGCCGCGGTCTGTCGTTCTAACTTACCCCTTGATGACCGCAGCCATGGACGTCCTGCTGCTGTGCTGCGTCGTTCCCCTGTGAGGCGCTGGCACTCACTTCCGGGTATTGAGCCTGTCTCCCGGAGGGTGCTCACTCTTAAAGGGCCAGCGCGCACCTGAAAATCATCATCATCAACTCATGAACTCCAGGACTATAAGAGGGTCACCGCCCTTCTTATCCTCGCCTAAGCGTTGTTGTTGTTGTTTCCCTTAGTCTGTCTTGCAAATGGTCTCCTAAGTGTCTTCCAGCTTCCCAGTGTTTCCCGTTCCTGTATCCTGTTTCCTGTGCTATCTGTACCATCCTGGTCTACTGCCGTGCTGAGCTGTTGTCGTGTTGTGCTGCATCTCCATGCCTGTTCTACTACTCCACGTCCAAAGTCTACCTGCTGCCTGGTCCCAGCCGAGCCTGCCTTGCTACTGTCTACACTGCCTCAGGTACCCTTTTCTGGACTATAGACTCTGTACCATACCTGTTTGGCCAGCTGCCATCCCACAATGCGGTACGGCCCAGTGGGTCCACACCCCGCCCCGTGACAGTGTCACTATGACATAGTGTTCTTTCACAGCAGATACACTGAACAGACAGCCCTGGGGTCCTTTCAAGAGCTGACTGCAGAGGGTTTCCCCTAGTCTCTGATCACGTCACCAGTTTTCCAGTGACACGATCAAAGAGGGGAGTCCCAAAAGAGTTAAACAGCTGGGGTCAGAGTTTATTCAGGATTCTCCTCTAAGTTCAAGAGCTGTTAGTTATAGCTCCTGCTTAGAGGTTGCATATTCTTCTGAGCGCTCAGAAGCCTCTTCTACAGTGACGCCAAAATATGTCGATGTAGACTGTGGACCTTGACCTCCCGCTGTCAAAAGTCAGCGGGCGGTCGTTAAGGGGTTAAATCATACAATATACAAGACAAACAAACAATGGAAGGCAAGCTGATATCAAAACATATTCGAATTCTTGGTGCAGATGAGGATTTCCTATAGAATACACGTAGCAGAGAAAAGGAATGTTAATGAACAAAGTTCTTGGTACTGATACCCTAATAATTCTATTTAGAATACAATGTGCTGTATCTGCAACTTTGCACTCAACACATTGTCTTCTGGCTCTGGCGTTGTTGTCTTGTAAGGACTGTCAGCAGGCTCCTTTTCATTGTATGGTTTTACTTTTTGCCACTTTTCTAACAGATGCAACACTACTAGTAGTATCTGAGCGGTGGGAAGCAAAGTTCTGGTCCTTTTTTACATCAACCTTTGTTTAGGACTATAAAACCTGGATTATAGGGAGGGTACATGTGGCACTTCCCCCCAAATAGGGGCCTCAACCACACCTCCTGCCCAGGCCAGTTCTTTCGAAACGATTGTTAAAATCAGAACCAGATCAGTAGAACCAGTTGTGTCACTAGCATCGTGCTTAGGACGCAGATACGACGCAGATACAATTGAACACAATGAACACAATTGAACACTATGGAGGAGCAGGGAGCCATCAGCTCTCTGCTCGACCATTCACTAGGCTACAGGCCACTTTTGTTTTTTTGACATCTGACCTTACTGTCTTTATCTCCTTGTATGGTGCATCCTTTTACTCTGTACTATGTTATTGCATATCATATCAAATAAAGATTTTCTATTTTTGCATAAACTTTTGTATATTATTCCCTTTTGGGTGCTATGTTCCCTTGTGGTTCGCGTTTAGGCTGCCTACTTGTAATTTAGGGATCCTTTTTTATGCCATTGGTTTGGTTAGAGTTTTTTTGTAGGTTGTTCACATTAGCCCTGCAGCCTACAAGTCCCTGGGACAGGATCCCTGCATAGGCTGGTGCGGTAAAGTCACTTCATTACACGGCCTACGCAACGGTCCTTTCGCGGCGTCTCATAGGCTGTAGGCCTGAGGAGGCTGTGAGACTCTGCAGCTCTGTTCGTCGGGGGAATGGGGCGAGGCAAGTATAATATTTTCTTTATTTGTTTATGTAGCACTATTACTTAATGGGGCACTATCTACAGGGTCAGTGGGTGTGTGCTGCTCTGTCGACAGGGGAGAGTGTGTGTGCGGCCCTGTCGACAGGGGGTGGGTGAGTGTGCGGCCCTGTCGACAGGGGTGTGTGAGCGACAGTGTGCATGCGGCCCTGTGTGTGTGTGCTGCCCTGTCAACAGTGGTGTGTGTGTGTGTGTGTGTGTGTGTGTGCGGCCCTGTCGACAGGAGTGTGTGTGTGTTTGTGGCCCTTTAGACAGGGGTGTGTGTGCGGCCCTGTAGACAGGGGTGTGGATGTGTGCAGGTGTGTGGCCCTGTCGACGTGGGCATGTATGTGCGGCCCTGTTGACAGGGGTAAGTGTGTGTGTGAGGCCCTGTTGACGGGTGGGTGTGTGTGGCCCTGTCGACAGGGGTGAGCGGCAGTGTGTGTGCAGCACTATCGACAGGGGTGGGTGTGTGTGCGGCCCTGTCGACAGGGGTGTGTGGATATACTTTATGATAAAAATTAGTGCTGTAGGGCCTACACATTTGTCTTTTCAAAAGTATTAATCTATGTATGATATACCTCTAAATAATATAGTCATACAGATACCAAACAATGCCACTATACAATGAGCAAATATCAGCATACTGTTAATGAACAAAACCCAGGATAGCAAGGCCAATATTACCAAAGATACCACTATACAAGGGACAAATATTATCACCATATATATAATCATCATACTGTAAGGGTATGTGCACACGATAGCTGCCTTTTACGTCTGAAATGACTGTTTTCAGGAGAAAACAGCTCCGTCGTTTCAGACGTAATTGCTCCTCCTCGCATTATGCGAGGCGTCTTTGACGGCCGTCAATTTGAGCTGTTCTTCATTGAATTCAATGAAAAACGTCTAAAATTACGTGCAAAGAAGTGTCCTGCACTTCTTTGACAAGGCAGTCCTTTTACGCGTCGTCATTTGACAGCTGTCAAACGATGACGCGTAAATTACAGGTTGTCGGCACAGCACATCGGCAAACCCATTCAAATGAATGGGCAGATGTTTGTCGACGTATTGTAGCCATATTTTCAGGCGTAAATCGAGGCATAATACGCCTCGTTTACGCCTGAAAATAGGTCGTGTGAACCCAGCCTAAGAGTTAAACTCACATGTAGCATAAATCCGCAGCATAATACGGTAGCAGCAGAGTGGATAAGATTTGAACAAATCTCATCCACATGCAGCGTAAATAAAAAGCGGAAAAAACGCTCAGAAATTGACCTGCGGTGCATTTCAATTGTATTACGTAATCGTAATTGAATTCAATAGGGAGGTAAAACCCGCAACAAATAGCAGATATCACAATATTTGCGGCGTAGAAGCTGCGATTCCGCCGCAAAAATCGCACTCAGAAAAAACTAAAATCTTATACTTACAGAATTCTGTGCTCCTTCATCCGGGCCGGCCTGTGGGGACGACGTTTCATCCCATGTGACCGCTGCAGTCAATCATAGGCTGCAGCAGTCACATGGGATGAAATGTCATCCCAGGGCTGCAGAACATCAGAGGGATGCGTCACCATGGTAAGTATATCCATTTTTTTTCTTCACTGCAGGATTTCCACAGCGGACATTCCGCACGAAAAGCTGCACCACAAGTTGGTGCGGTTTTCCAATAAAAAAAAAGGCGCTTCGTTCAGACGGGGAGTTTTTTAGGCGGCAGTTTGAAAACACGTGCTTAAAACAAACGCCCCATAAAAAGAAGTGCGTGATCGTTTTTTGAGCCGTTTTTCATTGTGTCAATAGAAAAACAGCTCTAAAAATGGCTCCAAAAAAACACATCAAAAAACTTTTGATGCTTTAAAAAACAGCTGAAAATCAGAGGTTGTTTTGCCATGAAAACAGCTCCTATTTTACTTTAGCGTGTGAACATACCCTAAAAGTTATTGGGCATCAAGCTATCATTCTAGTGCAGTTTTTCATTTGCACAGAAGGTGGCAGCACAAGATTTATTTTTCTAAAAAAACAACCAGTTACATGAAGACTAGTTAGTGCTGGTGAACAATAGGTTATACAGACAACAACATCATTCATTCTGATGTTCTTTGCTCATACAACACAAAGACATGACCAGAGAAAAATACTATATTATACTGGAATCACATTCTCTTTCTATGCACCATAGAAATTTGCTTTTGAAGCAATGCTGCTGTTCAGTTTATTGTTGACCAATATACCCCACCCCGCTTCATGTGTTTTTCCTCAGCAATATATTTAATTAAAAGGATTTGTACACCTTTGAAAAGTTTTTTGTTTTTTGCTTTTTTTATCAGTGTGTTTAGTTCAACTTTATAATTACTTTTTATTAAAAATTATTTTTACTTTTTGGGATACAGCTGCTTTGTATCCTGTATGTGCAGAATTTAAATCTGCAGCATGTCAATTTATGCTGCGTTTTTCTGCTTTTCTGTTGTGGGTTTTCCCCATTGAATTCAATGGGGAAACAAAACCCACAACAAACAGCCAAGTGTTGCGACCTTTGCGGTGGAATCGCAGCAATTCTGCCGCAAAAATCGCAACTACGAAAAAATTATATATTTTTACTTTTTGATATTCAGCTGCTTTGTATCCTGTATACAGAGTAGCTGTATCTAGCGCTGAATCCTGTACCCGTCAGGTCAGCGGGACTGACGGGTTCAGTGACAGCGGGTCCTGTGCATCTCTGACACGCAGGATCCAGCTGTTATAGATCACATCGGTAACAGGCGGATCCTGCGTGACAGAGACACGCAGGACCCGCTGTCACTGAACCCCTCAGTCCCGCTGACCTGACGGGTACAGGATTCAGCGCTAGATACAGCTACTCTGTATACAGGATAGAAAGCAGCTGAATATCAAAAAGTAAAAATATATAATTTTTTCGTAGTTGCGATTTTTGCGGCAGAATTGCTGCGATTCCACCGCAAAGGTTGCAACACTTGGCTGTTTGTTGCGGGTTTTGTTTCCCCATTGAATTCAATGGGGAAAACCCACAACAGAAAAGCAGAAAAACGCAGCATAAATTTACATGCTGCAGATTTAAATTCTGTACCGGAAGGTCAATTTATTAAAGTTTTTGCTGCATTTTTTTTCCGCAGTGTTGGCATGAGATTTCAAAATCTCATCCACTTTGCTGCTACTGTATATGCTGCGGAATTTCCACTCAGAATTCAGTTGTGGAAATTCTGCAGCCTTTACGCTACGTGGGAACCTGGCCTTAGGGTAGGAACACACAGGGCGCATATGCTGCGTAAAACTACGCAGCATATCCGTCCTGGAAACCGCAGGGAATTCCACCCGAAAAACCGCACCAAATTGTGATGCAGTTTTTCAGGGCGGAATGTCCACTGAGATACTACAGGGGAAAAAGTTCATAACCACCTGGGCGTTGTCATGGTGATGCGTCCCTCTGCTCTGTGTACACGCCGGCCTCCTGGGATGACGCTGTAGTTCATGTGACCGCTGCAGCCTTTCATTGGCTGCAGCAGTCACATGAGCTGAAACGTTATCCCAGGAGGCCCGGCTGTACTGAGAGCAGAAAATCCCGTCGCTAGGACAACGGCCGTGGGTAAATACATATGAACACTGGGGTTGAACGAAGCGTCTATGAAAGGCGCTGATTGGCTGGGTAGAATGACTTTCCCTGTCATTCAGCGCCTTTCAATGACGCAAGCGGCGCAAAGTATCGCACCTATTAACTCGTAGAAAGGCGCTGAATGGCCGGGCACGGAACGTACCCAGTCATTCATTGCTTTTAATTGTACCTGTGTCCTATAGACGCAGGTACAATAAGGCTGGGTTCACACAACCTATTTTCAGGCGTAATGGAGGCGTTTTACGCCTCAAATTACGCCTGAAAACACGGCTCCAATACGTCGGCAAACATCTGCCCATTAATTTCAATGGGTTTGCCGATGTACTGTGCCGATGACCTGTAATTTTACGCGTCACTGTCAAAAGACGGCGCGTAAAATAACAGCCTCGTCAAAGAAGTGCAGGACACTTCTTGGGACGTAATTGGAGCCGTTTTTCATTGAATCCAATGAAGAACAGCTCCAAATTACGTCCGTAATGGACGTCCCACAAAACGCGAGTAGATGCAATTACGTCTGAAATTCAGGAGCCGGCTTCAGACGTAAATGCAGTTATCGTGTACACATACCTTTATAGTGCAGGAGGGGTTGGCGCTGGCACCCCCTCTAAGTTGCGCTCGGGGCACATGCCCCGCCTGCCCGCCTAGCTACGCCCGTGCCTCTAGGTAGTGCCACACCCCCTTGTAGATGGTGCCACACAGCCCTCCTTGTAAATAATGTCAAACCCCCGTGTAGATGTTGCCACACTGCTCCCTGTAGATAGTGCCACACACCCCCTGTAGATAGTGCTACACATCCCCTGTAGATAGTGCCTCACTGCTCCCTGTAGATAGTGCCACACAGCCCCTGTAGATGGTGCTACACACCCCCTGTAGATTATCTTTTGTTCTAATTTGCGATGGTATCACAGCGTTTCCGTCACAAAAGGCTCTTTGTTGCTGGTTTTACCTCCCCATTGAACTCAATGGGGAAAACCAGAAGAGCAACGATTCCGCAGCATAAATTGACATGATGTAGATAGAAAGAAAAAAAAAACCGCACCGCTTGTCAATTTCTAAACGTTTTTCTCTGCAGATTTTTTTACGCTGTGTGTGAATGAGATTTGTTAAAATCTCATTCACACTGCTGCTTCTGTACAACGCTGTGGATTTTCTGCAATGAAATCCATTGCGGAAAATCTGCAGTGTATATGCCCAGTTTGTTCCTACCCCTAGGCCTTGTTTACACAGTGCAGATTTGCTGCAGATTTTGCATGCCTTTATAAAGCCAAAATCAGAATTGGATCCAGGAGAGGAGAAACTTTAACCCGTTAGAAAGAGGGCGGCAACCCCCTCTAGCAGCCTAA
Source organism: Rhinoderma darwinii (assembly GCF_050947455.1). Lineage (NCBI taxonomy): Eukaryota > Metazoa > Chordata > Amphibia > Anura > Rhinodermatidae > Rhinoderma > Rhinoderma darwinii. The sequence goes on along the minus strand of NC_134689.1, from coordinate 259,392,762 downwards.
TGAAGGCCCCCAGGTCTGCCATCTTTGTGCTCCTATTAAGCCCTGCCTCTGGTTGAAGTCCCCTTGGGGGACTAATAAAAAAAGTAAAAATGAGTAAAATAAAGGGTTTTTTTATGTAAAGAATAAAAAAAATATTAAAAGTTCAAAAATACAATTTCTCCCATTTCCCCCCTAAAGCATTGTAACAAAAAAAATAAAAAAATAAACATAATTGCTATCGCCCTATCTGTAAAAGTCTGAACTATTACAATATATCATTATTTAACCCGCCTCATCTCCCACAAAAAATAGAATAAAAAGTGATCAAAACCTCACATGTACCCCAAAATGGTAGCATTAAAAACTACAGCTTATTCCGCAAAAAATAAGCCCTCATACCACTTAATCCACAGAAAAATAAAAAAGTTATGGCTCTCAGAATTCGGCGACACAAAATACATTTTATTTTTTACACTTAGTTTTTTCCTTGTAAAAGTAGTAAAACATAGAAAAAACTATATATATTTGGTATCGCCGTAATCGTATTGACCCACAGAATAAAGATAACAAGTTGTTTTAATTGCACGGTGAATTCCGTAAAAACGAAGTGCAAAAAAACAATGGAGGAATCGCTGTTTTTTTTTTTCATTTTATACCCCACAAATAATTTTTTGCCCGTTTCCTAGTACATTATATGGCACAATAAACAGTGCTACGAAAAACTACAACTCGTCCTGCAAAAATCAAGCCCTCATAGGACTATATCGACGGAAAAATGAAAAAGTTATGGCTTTTGGAAGGCGGGGAGGAAAAAATTTAAATGAAAACCTGAAAATTGTTTACGACGGGAAGGGGTCAAGGCCCTTTATATATTTCTTCTGTTTAGGTTCCATTCCTGGTATTAGCTTAAAAAATACATGCAAACCTGCACTGTGTAAACAAGGTTATGTTCCCACAGGTAGGAGGCGCTGCAGATTTTCTGCAATAGAAAATCTGCCGCGAAATCTCAAAAAAAGGTAGGTAAATTAGTCACAGAAATCTGCAGCAAATAGTGCATTTTTGCTGCGCAAATTGCTGTGGAAACGATAGCAGTTTTACTTGTGGAATTAGTGCAAGCACCAGTGGATTTTCTGCGTTTTTTACTGTGATTCCGCTACGGAATCATTGTACAAACAGCAGGACAACTCAAATTGCAATTATTAGAGTGGAATCTATACTCCCCATTAAAGTCTATGAGCCAAACACGCAGCGTCTCCGCACAGAATACGCAGAATAATTTACATGTTGCAGATTTGAAAGTCGCACCGCAGAACACTTTCCGTACAACTTTTCTGCTATTTATTT